>NW_008681881.1:100606-106672 GCF_000695815.1 Acanthisitta chloris | reverse complement strand
AGGAATCTGATGGATCTGACATCTACAGCATTAAAGCTGCAACGATGAGAAATAATCTATATCTTGGCAGCTTATGGTAAAATCAGACCTCTCATTTAGCAGAATAAAACAGTAGCTCTGTCCCACTACAAGTAAGAGATAACATTTTGGTTGGTTTTTTTAGTGTTTGGCCTTTATTGTTGGGCTTTTTTCTTAATTTTTTTTAAATTTAGTGGAAAACCCCCAAGTCTTTCCCACTATCTGAATTTGTAAAATAAGTTGTAGTTGTTACAGAGTTTTATCTAAAGTGTTTGGATCTGTAAGCATGAGGAGATAAACATCAGTATTTCTCAGACTCAGAAGACTAATTTCAAGGCTTTGTTTTATGCACCCAGATGTTTTGGATTTACTGGGTCTACATTGAAATCCGTGGGTGAATTTGGCCCAGAAACTACATGACTTAATCATAAAAAGTTGTGTTATCTTGTGAGAAGGAAAGTTTTCATGATAGATGTACTAGTCCCTGAGCTGTCCAGCAGTTCCCAGAGTAGCAGTCAGGAGAACTGCTGGTGTTGGCTTTCCTTTTTGTTTCAAGTTGACAGGAAAAGAACAAATGTGGAGATAAAGGCTTTATCCTCCAAGGAAGTTCTTTGATCCTGTGCTGGCTGTCCTGATGTAACTCCTCACGAGGACACTTGTATTCCAGGATGAAGATTCCCCTTCTTTCTGTTTTTGCTGTGTACAAAATACAAGCAGAAGAGGGTTAGAAGCATTAATCCTGGAATACAAGTGTCCCAACAGGATTAGCATGGCCATTAATGTCTCTGTAGACAAGCTGGAGAGGAGAGAAAGTTCAAACAGTCTGTATTCTCTTCATTTTCTTTTAAAAGTTCAAAACACTCCTTACCATGCCTGAGGCTGAGTTCAAAGTTGAGGGATACTTCATTGGGATCATTTTCCCATACCTGCCATTGCTCCTGTGCATATCGCAAAGAGGTGTCACACCCAAAATCTGCAGCAGGCTGTTCACCTGTAATGATCACAGGCTGTGGTGGTAGGGAGTGTTTGCTGTGCAGTGAAATAAGACATGTGCTGCCTTCCTTGCAGAACTCAGGGTTATTCAGCACATACAGTCATTCTCTTCAGCATGTACATTCATTTCTGGCTTTTGTTTCTCTCATCAGTGCAGACGTGATGTTAAGGACAGAAATCACAGTGGCATGAACAAGTAGGAAGCTGCTGACAGCTTTACTGTTCTTTTTAATTGCTGTTATTCTCTGCAAGCAGTGTGGCTTTTCCAAAAGTGTTTCTGGAGAATTCAGTGGGATTTGGAAAATCATCCCGAGTGGTTAAGAGGTTCTGTATTTTAGTGCTAAATCGTTCTTACTTTTTATTTCTCCCAAAATTATGCTAATGTAGAACTCACCTTTGACTTTTTGAGCATATACTCCCCTGAAATAGTCCCCACTCTGTTTCATAGTTGACATTCTGGTTTGTGCACAGCCTTTAATTGTCTAGGAATATTGGATTCCTGACAGTAGCAGCCTGAATTTTAATGTATTTTTCCAAACTCACAGGCAAAACAATATCCCTGCTTTATAAAGAACTGGCCAAATATATCTGAATTTCCAGGCATGGGAGCATAGTGAAAACTCGCGTGACAAATTCAGTTCTATTGAGGGCATGAATTTTTGTCAAGGTTTTTGTGTTTTAGAGAGTCTTCTGAAGCTGATTACATTTGTAATAGATACCATGTGTGGAGCATTGTCCTTTATTCTTTATTACACTCTGCAGGTTGCTGGTTGCATGTACCTTTTGAGAATATCCTTTGGCATCCACAAGCATAAACAAAGCTGCAGACACTATTTTCCTCTACCAGCTACGTGATGTGTTTGTGAATTAACCAAGTAGCCTTGGGTTCTGCATGGGTTTCCCCGTCATTGGAAAGGCAATTTATTCCTTTAATGAGACCGGAGATTAAGAATTGAGTTAAAGAGCAAATGTGGGTTGGTAGAAAAACCTGTTAATAAATAAGTTAAATGACTGGTCTGAAAAGTTTAAGGTTTTGAAGAAACAATTTTAATTGTTAAGCTTATGAGGAGTTTGCTTGCTTTTGACAGTGCTGAACTGTTGGGAGTGATTGTTTTCCTATGATTATAAGCTCTAAGGAATACTACACCCTTGGATTTTGATAACTGAGAAACCACTGAACTAAAAAAGAAGGCAGCTCCAGAAGTGGGAATGTCTGATTTGGGAAAGATCATATGAAGATCCTGTGGTTTCGAAAAGATCAAGCTGTGAGGAAGAGAAACCACCCATTTTTCTGGAGTGGCATAAAAAGATTCACAGCAGGAGGGATATTTTGCAGCCATATCCTACTGCGGAGTGAACCTCTTTAGCCACGTTAGGCTTAGAGCCACATGAAAGTTTAAATAGGGAAACCAAGCACAGCTCCCAGATGCATCCTAGAAATGATTAGATGTTGGTTAATGGACCTTATTTCTGTCTTACCCCTGTCTACTGTGCTTATCCTTTGCCACCTTGTGCTTTTTCATATCCTGAAAGGAATTTTATCTTGCTGCAGAGTGCTTTATCTCTTGTTGCATGGGCACTTACCCCTCACAGCTCCTCGAGGTACCTTTTCCTCTTCCTTTTCCCCACATCTCCCTCCTTGGCAGAGGGACAGTTCAGAGCTAGCTGACCCTTTTGAGGCTTTGGTGTGTTTCACAGGCACAGTCAGAGGCTCTGAAGGTACAGATGGTGTGAGGGAGCCCCTTTTAGCTCCAGGTGTGTGAGCAAGGGGCCACCCTGCAGGTAGAGGAAGACATGGCACTCCTGAGACACCTGGGACAGGTTAGGCATGCTCATGAATTTTGCTCCTTTTGGTCCTGTTTGGAGGTACAGCAGGGAGTCAGCCGTGGCCCAGGTCTCCTTTGTAGTTGCAGAGGAAGTTGCTGGCTGGAGATAAGGCTTCCAAAGATCCGGACCGAATCAGACTGGATGTCTGGCTCTCGGCTGTAACCGCGCGAGGAAGTATTTCAGCATCAGAGTGAAATGAAACACAGGTCAGAGACTATGGGGTCAGAAGACAAAAAAATTGCAAAGTTAGCTTGAAATTCCAGGTCAAGAGTTTTTCCTCCTTTCATTAAACATAGCAAAAGGCTTTTCTGATTGCCACTGATACTGGTAATGCAGTAGAACCTAGAGATCCAGATCCTTTTGTACTTGGCCTTGCGCTGGCTGCCTGTGCTCTGAGGAGCTTTCTTGGAATTGAGACTGATGCATGAGAACATATTCCCTGCGTTTTGTGCAAGAAAACTGACTTTATCTTATAAGGAAAAAAAACACTGAAAAGCATCATATCTAAATGTTTTTACTTTCTTTTAAAATTATTATATTATACATAATAAAAATTGCTTGATCTTTTGCAGGGTGAGCAAAAACCTAAGCCTGTGTGTTCCAGAGCCCATTGTCTCATAACTGAGGCCATCCTGGAAAGAAGAGAGGGATGTTCCCCTTGAGACCATTCTACCTCTCCCTCCTTACTGTGATCTTGTAGCCTTTTCTCCCTGTCAGTGGCTTTTCTTCTCTTTGTGCTCCCATCCTCTCCTTGCCCAGGAGATACCTGTGTTCAGGGCATGAGCATTTTCCCTTTTTGGAGTTTCAGTCCTTTTTTTAAGCTATTTTCCCAGCTCCCCTGCAAAATGGACTTGCTGTTGGTCTGTAAGGCACAACCAGATTTTGTCTCTGGAATGGTTCGATTTGCTGCCTTCAAAGATCTGAATGATTTGGCTTTCTAACTCATTTGGCTGACATATTCTCTGTAGATTTTTGTTAGTAGTCCAGACTAAAAATAGTAGTAGTAAGGTGCATTTGCAATCAAAATGCAGCATATTATTTTCTTGAGGCCACTCTCACTGTTGCTATTCTGTCTCATTGTTTACAACACTGTGTTTTTCTCCACCTTTTGGAGTTGAATGTGCTGGTTCCATCTGAAGTAAAGCTGTAGACCTGCTTTCCTTCTCAGACAGTGAAGTCTTTCTTAACGATGTTTAGCCACATACATTGGCTCGTCCTTTTGAATTTACCACTTGTTACCTGTCCCTGTCTGTCTGTGAAGTAACCTACTTGATGAAACTGCAACTCAGTGGCGGTTTGCCAATATTTTCCTAGTTTTTCTTGGAACATTCAGTTTAGGAAGTGGACTAATTAGCACGTAAACATTGTTTAGCAGAAGAACTCCAATTAGCACTGTCAGGCCTGGCTTCAGCGATAAACAAAGTTAGATGCACGTCAGTGTTTGTCCTAACAGTTTATAAAGTCTATTTTGTGGTCCTAGGGGACAGCACACACCAGATACATTAAATAGTCATTGCAGTCAAGGCCATGAGAAAAAGCTTGCTGTGTCAAGCTTAATAGGCTCTGCATGATACATTAGTGAGCTACTTTGGAAGCTTTCCATTAATCTTCATTATTCTGAAATAACTGACTAAATCTTTCCAAATATGTCTTTTGCTTGTTATTATTGTCTGTCTGCTACCATACGAAGTAAAAACATGACACGCTCTTTGGTTCTTGCAAACTAATGGACTTTAGGTTTTCGATGTATATTTCAGTGTCCTCGTTTTGTTAAAGCCTAAAACTGGGCTAGATCCTTATCACTGCAAGCATAGGCAAGCTTCTTGCCCCAAGAAAATCCCTATCCTCGTTTTGGCATGACAAAATTAATACTGATGAACAGGTGGGATAATCTTGGACTAGCCTTATGGGAAGATTGCAAGTAGCCAAGTGTGGGAAGGTGTGCACACTTCGGTGGTTCTGAGGGAGGGGTGCTTGTCCAGCTATGGCTTACCTGTAAGAAACTGAAGACTAGAAAGTTCTGGAAGTGTAAAACAGCCCTTACTTATTTCCTTGCTTCAAATGCCTTAGTTGCAATTTTGTTGGGTCTTTTTCTGGTTGTCCTATAGATTCCATGAGCCTATGTAGGAGCAAGGGAGTTGGAGAGAGTGGATACCTTCATGCACTCTTGTGTTGTGACTTTTAATTTATGATATAGGCAAATTGGCATGAGGTTGAATCCAGTAGTAGTGTCTTTAGATTACAGTTAGTACTAGATGACTCAAGTAAATATGAAATACTCTGTATGTGCTAAAAATAGTTAAACTAATTGAAGAAATCTTAACTCTGCATGAGAGTAGGAGGCACGGAAGCTGCAGGACCAGCTGTATTTGTATGTCAGAAAGTCTATAATGAGGGGAACCACACTGGACAGGTCTATTCTTAGCTGTAGAGTGGCTTGAAAAACTCCTTTACTCCTGACAGCAGTACATAGACCACAGAAACAGCCCAATGAAACAGAGCTCTGCTCAGTCTTAAAAATCAGAGCTTTCTGCTGTAAATATTTCCAACCAATTGAAAGGTATTGCTAAAAAGTCTAATTCCGATTTTTCAGTCCCCTGAAAAATAACAGATGCAAACAAAGTAATTGTTTCCATCACCTTTCTCCTTTAGACAATGAGACAGACCTAAAGCTTGCAGGCACCCATGCAGGGGTGTCTGTTCTTCACACCAGGGCTCTGGATTGCATGTGTATTGCTTATCATTATTACAAGTGCAGGATGTAGAGCTGCCCTTTTCCTCAGCCCTGCGTGGTTAACTGAAAGAGTGAAATTGTCCACTCACCAGGAGAGGAAGGAAGCTAACCTGATGTTTAACTGTTTATTAGACCATAGTGTCACCCATGCTCCACTGTGACAGCTTCCTCATGGGTGAATCAGTGGCTGACAATCCTGATGCTCCAGCTGCAAAAGGATCCTGTGTTCATCAAATTAAGTTTGCTGCAAAATTTTTATAGCAGTTGGAGAAAATCCTTCCTTCAAAAATAAACACCAGAATCTGCCACTGAAACCAAGTTGCTTCTGAAGGGGATGAGATGCGATGGGTGCCTCCTAAGACATGGTCTAAGTTACTTGTTAGCTTAGCTAAACACATTCACATTAACTCAACACAACACATTTTCACATATTCTTTAGTGACTATTTTACTTGAATTTTAATATTTTCTGAGTTACCACCGTGTCTCCTTATT
>NW_008681881.1:77388-100587 GCF_000695815.1 Acanthisitta chloris | reverse complement strand
CCCTTTCTCTTCCTCTCATTACTCCCCTCACCAACAAGTCAGATTTCAATTTAACAGTTTTGTGTTTGATGCTTTACTCAAACACTTGGGGAACTGTCAAGTGAATGGTGCCAAGGTCCTGTTGAAAGATTTGTTCCTCAGAAGTTTTTTTTGTCTCCTAAAACCAGATTCAATAGATGGGAACTGACTGATAGCAAGGTAAGTTGGTAAAAATTGGTCTTACATCAGAAAGTAGATTATTAACTACTTGATTTTTCTAAAGGTCTACTTTTTCCTTGTGCTTTGGAAATTTTATTGGGATCTAAAACCAAATACACCCCTGGTTTAATTTCAGCACATGCACACTTGGTGTTGTGTATTTCTCCTGCAGGGTTTAAAGAGATTGCAGGTGGGTTTCGTTATGGAAAAAACACTAACAGTCTTAACTGTGTGGCTGTATCCTGGAATGTACCTTTCTGGAGGAGTAAACTTGAGTGGCAGAAAAGATACAAATCATTAGTGGAAAGCAAGCGAGTGGATGTAGGATGGTACCTAAAGATATAGATGGTTCTCTGCACCAAAATATCTGAGAAGTTCACAGTCATTAAAGGTGTTTATCCATCTGAGAAACAGGTGAAACAGTGAGCAGCTGTGGTAGCACAGGTTAAATGCATGTGCTCAAAACCATATGGGAAACTCACAGTGAGGTAAGAATTACATCCAAGTTTCTTTAAGTCCAGTAACCAGTTTTGCTTAACTACTCTTTTATACTTTTTTCCCCTCCCTATTGATTTTTTTCTTCAAAGTCAGCTATAGAACAGGGCTGTGGTGAATTGAGCAGCAACTCATTTCCTTTGCGATCGCCAGGAAATACACTGAGCAATTAAGGGTGGCTGGATGGGAAAAGGGCTTTCAGTCCACTGAGATACAAAAGTTCCCAGGCCTTTCCTGGCTTTTCAGCAGCCTACCAGGTGGTCTGACTTGGAGCGCAGTCCCCCATGTTCCGATGTCCATGGTAGCAGCAAATTTGAGGAAACAGGACTGAAGGCCTGAAGGATTTCTTTTTATATGGGTTTCATCACTTAACAGCTCTTACAAATCTCAGTTTCTGTCTCCTGTTTCTCTATTACCTAGATCAAGGGCAGAATCAAGGAACTTCCACCAACATTGTATGGATTCACAGAGTAGTTCCTAATTAAGAAGGAATCTCCTAGTAATCCTTGAACTCTCAGTGTGTGTAAAGATTGATAAGTGTGATATACGTTTTAAGGGAAGGTGACCATCTGCTGATCCTGTATTGCACAGAGATGCTTAATGGCTGTTTTTCTCTCAGATGCTGGCCTAAAAATCTAACATTTCCCCACAATGTGAGCTCCATGGGACAGCAAGCTGCAGCTTGTGGAAATGCACTGTGCCCACTAGTGTAAAATGAAAGTATCAGTATTTCATGTGGAAACATGACTTTGGCTTGAAAGCGATACAAGAGATTTACAAGATAAAACAACTGAAAACTCCAGCAAGTCCTAACAAATACTCTCTTTAAATAATGCACACTAGGTAAATATTATTGTTTATTGGAAACCCTTTCCCTATTAGAGTCTATTTTTGCTTCTCTAGGATCTGAATAGCAAAGCCCGTATTATTTGCTAAGAGAAGTAGAAGAAAATCTGAATTTTAAATCCCTGGGGAAAAAATCAGTTTCTTTTTTCATTACTGATTTATCCAAACTGAAGGAAACTGAACTGCAGACAATATACCTAACTAACAAATAATTTGACCTGAACTCCTGGTTCCTTATCTCCATTGTTGAGAACTCACTGTGTGCTTTTAAAAGAGATCTCACACTCAAAACAGATGTTAAATTTACTGAGCTTTTTTTGTACATTTGTTGATAATGCTCTGGAGTGATTTATTGCTGAGGTTTTTGTGTGTGTGCTTGTGTACACCTGTGGATTATTTGTCTCATTTTGTCTCCTTTCCCTCCCTTATTTGAATGCTCATATATTAACAGCATTTTCACCATCATTTGGAATTCTGTTTGAAATTCCTAGCCAAATAATGCAATTCTTAGTGTTAATTCTCTTCTGAACAGTTTTAAAGTTTCTGTGTCCTTCGTCTCCATGGCTCTTGAGTGCACTGTGATCTCTAAAACTCATCACAGGATTAAGGAACAAGAAGTGCTAATCTGGGTTTTACCCTTCCTGGCTCTGTAGTTGAGGCTGCCTGTAAAAGGAGAAAGCTGACCTGAGTTCCTCAAAGAAGTGGGGTGAGGATTAATTAACTGTAGGCACAGATTATAGAGATGCTGGGAATGTTTTACGAAGATTTTCAGATGGTGTATTTCACTATTCAAAATACATACCAGCTTTCAAAGTTTGCCTGCACCTGTTTTGGCATCCAGCTAGGATTGTCTTTGTGAAAGGGAGGAGTGCAGTCTGTTACCTGGAATTGTAAAAATCTTGTCTTCCTTTGAAAAGATTCAACTTGTCACAGAGATTGGTGCCTTATTACGTGTTAGGAAAATGTGTTGTCAGCCTTCATAACTGACAGCAGGGAATTTCGAGGGCAGTTCCCAAGAGGTTTGCACTACCTGGGGCATCCAAATTCTCTGCTACAAAGGAAATCTTGGCCTAGAAAAATGTTTGTATATTTTAATTTTTCACATCAGTTTTCAGTACATACCCTAATTTGCAATAATATTATTTGTTAGTTGGAGCCAAGAGCAGGCAAATATGATCACTATGGAAATATCTGCAGCTCTCGTGGAGGTTTGATAGTATTAGGCACAGAGAAAACTACTCTCAAATAGTGTTAATATCATTGGAACACCTGATTTTTGTATAATCCCATATTTTAGAGAGCAAAGAGAGAGAGGGTGCTCTATAGATGTGCACGTAATAAATGTCAGTCTGGTCTATTCTCTCAGAATTAATGTATGTGGAACTGGAACTTCTGTAAAAAGCATTAACCGGGTGAATATTCTTGCCAGTGCCACATTTGTGTGATTGATGAATGATGTCTTGGCCATGAAGCCCTTGAAGAACAGAGTACAAATAGCAGAATCATGTTTTTTTCATACTTGCTCTGACAGTGATTTTACAGGTAAATCGTTGAATGGAGTAGAATTTTAAAAATGTTGTCTTTTGACCACAGTGGTACAGGGTGCTGCGTTTCCTTCTGCTGAGTTCCTGTTTGGGACAGACAAAGCAGATGTTTGGCTTGGAAGCAGGCTTTATTTGGCGTGGTGGCAGGAAGTACTGAGAGATTTGCTATTGACATTTAATCCCTGATGTTTGTGTAGACTGTAAGACCATTTTTTTTCTTTATTTCTCTCTCTTTTTTTGTTGCTTGAATCTATGTAAAATGAACTGAAGTCATAATATATATTTGGCAAGGGAGCTGGAAACACTGTATTCTGTTTCTTATACTCCTGACAGTTTTACCCATAAATCCCAGTCCCCTGATTCCTCTGATCACAGGGAGATTTTTTTCATGCAGGTGTTTAAAACGTGAAATTAGAAGTTTCCCCCAAAGCTGTACGTCTGATCTCCATCACTGCAGCAATCCAACTAAAGGGTCTGTCCTCCAAAACATTCTGGCTTAGGGAAGTTTCTTCCTGCATCTGGTCCATGCTTTGTAATATTAATGTTTAAAAATTTAACAAAGGAAAAAAAGGAGGGGAAAAGCAGCTGAGAAGATAACTGAGCTGCGTAGGCAACCAAGCTGATATGCACGAGAATACTGAAATGAGTTACTGTCTTAATAAACTCTGATGGTTCTTCTATAAGACCTCTAGGACACGAGTTTCCATGCATAAAGATACTCTGCAGAGATTTTTGCTGAAAAAATCTCAAGTGTTAGAAAAAAGACTTGACCTGTTTATCTGTACTTGTGTGTTCACACAACAGTGTGTCAAGGTCTTGCTAAGTGAGATATGAAAAAGCAATAATGATTTTTAGAACAGTGTGGTTTGGCAGAATACTTGGGTAACTTGCTGCATTTTTGTGTAAGCTTTATTTTGCCTTCTGGGTGATAATTTCAGTCCATGGAGGCCATGAAATTGCCCTTCTGCTTTCCCTCACCTGGAGGTTGATACCCCAGGCCGTGATGATATGAGCCCCTGGAAGCTCTGTGCATTTTATATGCAGCAGATTTGAATCCTGCAAAAGTGAAGTTTGTTCTTTGGGAAGAACAAACCCATAGAAGGATTCAGCTAGTGAACTTCATTTTGTGTCAACATCTCAAATACTTTGGGTTTAGTGGACTGGATTGAGATGGTTTAGAGCTGCTCCAGCTTGAACTGTGTCTCAGG
This sequence comes from Acanthisitta chloris, assembly GCF_000695815.1. Classification (NCBI taxonomy): domain Eukaryota; kingdom Metazoa; phylum Chordata; class Aves; order Passeriformes; family Acanthisittidae; genus Acanthisitta; species Acanthisitta chloris. Next base: position 96,296 of record NW_008681881.1, on the reverse strand, counting down.
TGGGGATATGTGAGGGCTGCTTCTATTGTAATGTGAATGCTTTGGAACCAGATTATAGCTCCTGCTATTAGGCAGTCTACAAAAAATTTAAATGCCTTTTGTTCTTAGGGGTGTTTTTATAAAATCCTAACAACCCGTGGTTTCCCGTTTAATTTGAATATAGCTTAATTCACCAGCTTACCTTTCAAGATGGGCCTGGATTTACTACCTGAGCCACAGCTTCCTTCATGTCGTGCCAGAATAGTTTTAAGGCTAGGATATATTCAAATCATGTGGAAAATGTGTCCAAGAGAATGAGCATGTGATAGGTCTTGGGTTACAGCAGAGTCTGTAGGATAGTGACATGGATTAGCCATTAGCACTTTGCAGAAATGAGTGCTGCAAGAATAGTTATTGACTAGAAAGAGTGAGAAAAGGCTAATTACTTTATTTTTCCTTGCTAGTTCTAGTTTTTCACCCCTTCCTACTGATTCTTAGAGTGTGGGTACTCTGTTTTAAGAGGAGCTTATCTGTAATTATGCAATTCTATTATTATGTAGTGAGTGTGTGGTAACCACCAGTGACTCAAGTAGTTCTTCCACACCAGTTGTGGCTGTTCTTGGGTGGCACTGAAAAAGAGAGTGGGTTTCAAAAGCTATTTGAAGAAATGGTGAGCCCACCAAGCATACAGGGGAGGGAGGAGTACTGGGAGTGTGAAAAGCTCTTCTTTAGAGCAGAAGGCTTCAAGCAGTACACCGTGAAATGTGAGTAATTAAAACATTATAAAGACCTGAAACACGATGCTTCTCCTGCCCTCCCACAACTGGAATATTTTTTATTCTGTGCTTTAGTCTCACTTGTTTTTGTTTAGGTAATCTTTATATCAGGTTGCAGGGTATGTTCCTGTGTGTAGTTTTTCCTAGTACTGACAGCCAGAAATGGTTTCCAATCCATTGTTTTTAAAACTTTTCTAAGCTATCTGTGAATTAAATGAAACTGCCTCAGGTCCAATAAATTTATTCATTAATGGCATCAGATCTAGGTTTGGAGTGCTCTGAGTTTCCGTTATTCCCACTGTAGTCTCTATTACTAGGCCTTTCTGTTGCAGAAGGAACTGCCAAAGCATCAGAATAGGAGAGAATTCTATGACTCAGGTTGTAGTCACACTGTGCACGGTGCTGCAGCCAGCCTGGCAATGCTGTGCCAGTCCTCAGGGATGGTCCTCCAGTTCAGAGCAAGGTTGGCAGGGAGGAGCTGCAGCTCGCCTTTTGCAGAAGACTTTGAGCTTTCCTTTTTCAAAGCTGCATTTAAGGTTGACTTATTTTCACAAACTTTAAGGAAAAACAAACACAAATACCAAACAAACAAGCCAGGCATGTGTCTTCTGTCTTGTGAGGAGCTGGAGCTCTTAAGAGCTTGCCAACCACCCATGCTGTTTGACTGGTTTCCTCTGGACTCTTGCTTCCTTGTCCACCAACCTTGCCATAGCCAGCAAACTGCAGGATAGCTGCTTCCCTGAGAGTTTCCTTCTGTCTCCCAGCACCTGAAATATCTCTGCTTGCTGTGAAAAAAACCCAATATTTGAGGCAGAGATCTCTCCTCATCCACTGCCCAACCAAAACATGGATGTGCCAGCATGGAGAACTTCCCTCTTCTTAAGAAACGAGTTTATCCATCTTTTCTTCCACTGCTGATCAACTGTGCCAGACCTGCCCACACATCCTGGGCGTTTGCCCGTGGCTAGTTTGATGGGAGGAGGTATCAGTGGCTACAGCAACTGTTCCCTCAGCAAAGAGTACATATCCCTTGGCACAGACATGGCTGTTGATCCCCACAGCAGTTGGGATTGGCGTGGGAGTCTTTGGGAGTGGGTAGCATGTGCAGAAGGTGGTGATGACACCTGGTGAGAAGGGCTAGATACGTATAGCTCCAGTTGCTTCTGATAGGAAGGATTTCTGACAGAATGACTCCAGGACTTCTATCTGGGAGCTAAAGGATGGCAAGGGTAATTTTAAAGTAAATTTAAATAATTTTTACCTGAATTTTATTTTAATTTCCTTTTTTCTTCCCCTGGTAAAATAAGTTAGGGCACTCTGATATTTTTATCTACAGCGTTAGCACGAACAGTAATCATTGCCAATCCCTATAATTATTATTTTGTGATCCTTCGGGAGCCTGCTGTACCGAGGCATTCTCTTCCCGTTGCTTCGGCACCTGGGAATTCAGGCTCCAATGATATTTTCCAGCAGATGTGAGTATCAGGGCTTGTTTATTTTTAGCTGGGGATTGTGCACCTTGATCTCGGTGGGAAGCTTCCTGTCCTCATTGTCTTTTACAGCCGGTTGTAAAGGCAAGTGGCTTATAATGACCTACCCTGACTTCCCCTCGCTGCTTCCAAAAGACACAGGAATGTCATCATCACATGTTATAATTTACTCAGGGACTTTCCGATGAGGACCTCACAGGTTTAACCTTTCCAAAAGCTGTGTTTATTCAAGAGGGTAATAGTGCTGGTAGCTTGGATGTTGAGGCTAACAAGTTACCAGACTGTCTCTGATAAGTTCATTGATTTTTGTCAACTTCCCGGTTTTTATTTTGGGGCATGTGAATCAGTGTGAAATACATATTTTGATCACCTAATTTCATAATCATAAAATTTCAGAGGAAAACCATTTTTACTTTAGATGTTACCCATTGAAGTATATGAAGTTCTAACTGTACTTTAAATAATGGAGAAAGGGGGAGACATTCAGAAATAGTTTATATTTCTCCATCATAAATGGCAGCAACTACTTTTCCCAAAAACATATTTGAAAACATTTTAAAACCTATTTTAAAGCATTCTTTAAGCTCTGTGTGTGTGTGCTCCTGCCCAGAGGTGGAAGTGTATATGGTGTGTTTCAACTGGTGTGACATGACTGTATAAAAGCAGGTTGTAACGGAATATCTTTCTCTTTAATATATAAATATCTTACAAGAAAATAGCATAATATAGATGTAAACTAACTGTGCGTTGTTCCCAAAATGGTACACTTTCAATTTTTGCTAGAGGAAAAGCCATTCAGCAAGAAAGAGCTCCAATTTCTACATCAGGACTTTCTTTAGCCCCTGTGAGTGTGACCGTCGCGATGCTATTTTGTCGGTTTCCTGTTATATGAAAAACAATTTAAGAAGCAGATTTCCATCTATTATATTCTTTAGAAAACAGATGGGATGATCCAACTGATTTTTGGGTTTCAGATATAGGGGTTTTGGAATAAAGCCCAAACTTGAGAATCATTTCATCTTGCTCACATAACTTGTTTTCCCATTACAGGGAAAAGAATGTTTGTTTCCTAAATAGTCTCTGTGGTAGATAGTGGAAACCTCCTACCCACTACCTTTCTTCCCCAGGAGATTTTTTCCCACTAACAATATACAGATTATATATTTTTTGCAACTGTTTTGGGTTTTGGAAGAGGGACACAATACGAGGATCCCTTTTTAGTATTTATTAAAATGGAAAAAGAAAACAGACATCTTTTTCTTTGTGAGGTGAGCGATTAGCAGGGAAGTGATGCTGCAGTTGATGCTTGCCATGTGATATTTATTATTGAGTAACACTGTGGGGAGAAATCACCCATCTAATTCTTCAGGGTTGCTGTGAAATGCTTTTTGAGGAACACAAGACCAAGGCTCTACTGTGAAGTGTTGCTCCAGATTATTCCAGAAGAGCCTTAAAGCTTGCTTAGCATTTGCTTTGCGGGTAACAGATAGGATGAAAAGAGCAATTTTCTGATTGTTTTGGTAATTTTTATTGTGTACCTAATAGTCTTACTAGTTGTTTTCCTGGGAAAAGACTCAGAGGCCTTCCGTTCTCCTTGGAATTCTTGAAAAAAACCCTAAACGTATTGTTTCAAACACTTGTCCCAGGAGCACCTGTAGTGAGTTGCTATGATTCTCAGTGTACGTTTGATCTCTTAGAATATCCTGCTAAGTTTTGATGCTTTCCTAATTGCTATGGCACAAACATCACCAAATCAGACATCCCAAAAATTTTCTGCAAGGTTTCTTTTTAGAGCAGAAGATTGTACAGAAGCTTTTCTTGTCTCAGACTAATTCTCAGTTAGGTCATTCTTTTCATCCCTGCTAGGACATCTCACTCCTAAGCTGCATTCTGTTGCCAATGGAGTCCTGCACAACTTTGGGTTATGAAGAAAACAGCTAATCTGTTATAACATGGAAAAATTTGATCAATATTTTCCAGTACTGTAAACTCTGAGAGAGATATTTTATTTTTAATTTGTTCTAAGAGTCACCTTTGTAATGGTTTAGTCAATTTTGAGGACATAAATGCTGATTTCAATCATATATGCTACTTATTGAATGTGATTTAGCTTAGCCACACATCAAGGACAGAGTTCTGTATAACTGTGGGGTGACATATCAATCCTGCTACTTTCCTGAATATTTCCTTCCAACTCTGATAAACTACATGAATTATGTACTAGGGAGCAAACTTAAACTACAGTTTTCACAATAACATCCAAAGCATATAGTAACCCTGCCTTGTTTATCCTTAGCTACTACTTTTCTCACTGAACTCTGCATGTGCTTCCTTCTGTAGCTGTAGAATGCAAGCCAGGATAAGTCCTCTGATTCCCATTTAGGTGTTGGGAAACTTACCCAAGGCCTCACTTCAGAATATGAGTCAAAAGGTATTTTTGATGAACGCTGTTAATGGCTCATAGTCCAGAAAGTTCCATGTGGGCTGGGCACAGGGACATATGGAAGGGACATACGGGATGTCTTGTATATTTTTTCCACCTGCTTTTTACAGTGTTTAAAATTGCTCAGCTCAGAACTCAACCCATATAAGAAAGATTCCTCTAAGATTCTTCTGTATAAAATATTGCAGCTGGTGAATGAATATATGGAACTTTCCCCCCCCGGGACCTCTTGTGGTTAATATTTGTCAAAACAATGATAGACAGAGAGCATTAGAGAAAAATCTTGGTGTAAAAGTGATAAAATGGTCTGTGGGGACCTGGTAAATGGGTACAGAGAGCTCCCTGGTTTGTTCTTAAACCATTTCTGTGCAGTCCTGGTACTGATCCTGAAAAAACCCTCCCAACATGTACCTACAAAGCTCTGGTGAGTGGCACATCCTGACATGTGAAAGGAGAAGTGGTGAGGCTGAGCTGCCTGAAAGAATGGCTTGCCATTCCTGTGGCTGAGAGGAGCTGCTTTTGAGGAAAGAAAGACACTGGGGAGGAGCCTGGGCAGTGGTGTGTGTGTGGGGGGGGTCAGGAAGGTAGGCTGGAGCTAAAAAGACCACATCCGTGTTTTTCCAGGTGTCCCTTTTGTAATCTTCCATTTTTTACGGTTTTTTTTTTTTGGAGAAGAAAAGAGGCAGCAAATCCAGTCATTGAGGGAAGTGACAACAAGAGAGAGAAACCAGACTTGTGCTCTGCTTTCATTAACTGTTTTACTGCAAGTGGTACCTCATTTTATAATGCTTTCTCAATTACAGGGTCTCCCACACACTCATTGCCCCTCATTTTCTTCTCCATTACTTTATTGCTTTGTTTAATCCTTTATGATGTGTCTAACCCACATTAGGGTTAGGGTTACTCACAAAGTTCAGGCTGCTCTTGAGATATTTTTGCTTGAAATAAATGAAATGGTTCCAAATTGTCTGTGTTTAGCATGACAAAAATCTTTTAAAGCTTCAGAATTGAGTGACTTCTTCCCTGATCAAACAGGACTTCCAGAATTTGGTGCTTGCCTTCTACCTAAATGATTCAGGAGGGCCCCCTCCACACTTGAAACATACATAAATGATGAAAACAATTAAATGTGTACATATTTTACAAGATTTAACTTGACAAGCCTGAATAAACTAGCTTCTGCCCTGCACCTTTGTTCTTGCCCTAGGTCTTTCTGTGTACTTGCGATAGACTTTCAACTCAGGCAAAAAAAAATTCCTTCATAACCAAAAGACTTGGCATCAGAAGTGAAACACAACTGTTTAAAGAATTGCTCATACCTTTCCCATTACTTTGGCAATATGACAATTAGAAGTAGAAGAATTAAGCCACAAAATTCTCCTGAGCCCCTTTCGTTGCAGTCGTTTGGTGTGTTTTCACAGAAGGATGTCCTGCAAAGCAGCTTGTGAAGAGAGGAAAGTGGAGTGTGTGCTGCAGTAAAAATCTGGTTTTCAGGTTAGGTTTGCATCTTTACCTTGCATTGTTTCAAGGTGAGTTTCAGTTATAAATAACCTATCTGTCTGGAGCTCTGCACTGGTGTGTCTTGCGGGCTGGGTGTAGTTGTCGGTGAGAACTCCCATCTTGTTATCTTGCCAAAGTTATTTTCATTTTGATTTTATATGATTCCTGATTAACTGAAATGTATTTATATATGGATGTTTAAGTTCAAAACGTTGCAGTCTGATTTCAGAGAGGCAAACACTATGCTGAGAATGTTTATTCAAACTTTCTCAATGAAAGGTAATGAGAATTCCTTTATGGTGCCTGGCCTTGAAAAGTGTCCTTTTTTCTATTTTTCTTGAGAGGTGAGGTTTAGTTCCATGTTTCTGGCCTTTTGACTTCGGATTTCTCAGTATATAGTTCCAACAGCTTTTTTCGTTGTATTGCTCATGAACCTGTTCAAGATACTTTGATCATTAATGCAAATTAATACATTGCTGAAACGTCCTGACATGGTGAAAGAGAAAAGCCTTGTGACTCTCAGTGATATAAAGTTGTTTACATTTGAGTTTACAGGTATTTCAGCTTTCTGATAAGAGCTTACTGGTAGGCTGTCAAGATAACAATCGCCTCCAATGTGTCTTACATTGAATTTATTACTAGCTTTAGCTCCCAGCAGTAATAATGATGAAAAGTCCTTTCTGATTGCAAGGTAATGGCTAGATTACACTGCAGTCAGTGAAGGGCTTTGAAGCATCATGTTTGTAGCCTAATTTGCATCTCTCCTGTTTATGTTAAATAGTCAGTGTAAAAAGGAGATTTCTAATGGTACCTTTACCATTCGATGTTTGTTTTCTGACAGAAAGAACATCCTTTATTAGGTCAATGTGGTGGGTTAACAATACCCTCATTCACTTACGCAAAATTCAGTGTGTGCTTGGTGTGTAGTTCCAAAGAATGAATCCACTGCAGCTAAACTGATTCATGTAACATGTCAGTCCAGCAAAAACACATGTTAATACCAACTTTTCTTCCTTTAACTCCTTGCCAATTTGTCCTGATAAACAAAGTGATCTTACTGGCTATAAAGCATAATTTCCATGCTTACACAACTTTCTAAGTGGCAGAATTATGTTTCATACACACCCATAAAACCAAACAATATAATGGTGTTAGGAAGAAGCCTGTTGAACTTGATGATCTTAGAGGTCTCCTCCAACCTTGATGATTCTGTGATCAGAATAAAGGTGCATCTAATATGAGGAGCATTGTTTTTCAGTATAAAATGATAAAGAGCAGTACTGCCTTTATCATTTGGTAGTGTGTACTGAAATTTAGGAATGCTAGGTGAGGGGATGCAGGACAGCCAAGAAATACTTGAGAACTTAAAATCAGCTAGTGCATTATTTTATTTGGTTTCATGGAATATTGAATGGTACAGGAATTAACAGGTTGGGGGAAAGACCTTCACTAGAATTGCTGGTAGGACATGAATTGTTCCCTGTCCCCCAACTGCCCCTCCATGTTCTCATAACTCAGGGGTTTTTTTGTAGCAAAAAGGTTTTTCAAACAATATTTTTAACCCATTACAATTCAAAAATTGTCACATGCCTCAGTAACCTGTAGTACATGATCTGAGCTGCAACACTCACAGAACCGTCTTGGTAAAAGCACATTAAAGGATTCCCTTCTGACTTTTTGTGCCTCTATTATGTTCTTTATTATTTGATGACAGACTAGGAGATACCTAGTGATTTAAAGGACATACTAACTTGGTGGAAAACTTGTCTTTAAAGAAAAAAGCTGTTGTTATGATTGTGGAGAAACCTGAGACGTGAAGTTATATAAGTTGCAAGTAGCATTGAGCTCAGTTTACAGCATACCTGTGTGTGATGTTTCTACCTCTCCTAGGACTGTAAATTAGTGTTACCTATCAACAGGTTGTTATTCTGTCTATTTGGCCTGTAAGTGTTGTGGAGGGAACAGGGAAAGGGAGGAGGTCAGCTTTGGTCATGACCCAAAATCTGATGAAGATAGTGGAAAGATTTTCATGGACTTTATTATGCTTGAGGTCAGATCCTTGGAGCTTGAAAAAATCCAGGAAAGAAGAACAGAAGAATTTTTCTGTTGTTTGATTACTGTGTGAAACTATAGATTAATTCAGAGCAAGTGTTTTAGCCCTGAGTAAAGAGGAGTAATTTTGACATTTTTCATAGAAGTTTGGGGGAATAGTCATAATAAGAAAAACTTTGTGTTGTGTACAGCTGCTCTACAAATTTATTAGATTATTCTAAAATAACCTCAGGATCAGCAGAGTAGCCAGGCTAAGGGTTCATCTAGTGTAATTTCCAGTCTCTAGAAGTTGCCAAAAGGTAGATGCCTAAGAAAGAATACAGAATTACTTATATTCCCAGTTTGCTCCTCCTTGAAGGTACAGAGTACCAGCATGTTTATCAGGAATGTAATCTGATTTTTCTCTCCTGTGTATTAGAGTAATTGACAAAGTATACACACCTAAATGGTTTATTGACCAAGAGAACTGCAAAACAAACAACACAAAACCAATGGTAGTGGAGCTTTTCACTCAGACTGCTAAAGATGTCATTGGACCTCACTAATACAGCTTTAGCATTTGCCCACAAAAATGCAAAGTCACAACCTTCAGTTATTGTTTTGCAACTCTGTTTTGCCATTATAAGCATTGTCTTTGGCAATTTTGTTTTCAAATATCGTTGGATCAGCTCTATTAATAAAGGTGCCTCCAGGGTATTTGCAGCTAGTGAGGTGGTGTTCTGGGTACTGATCCAGCACTGAATAAGCAACTATTTGTTACCTTTTTGTATGCAGCAGTAACAAGTTTTAACATTAAAGCATTACGGTATCTGATTGCCTACAGGAAAGGGATATAATATTCACTTAGCAGCCAATGAATGAATGATTAAAATCTTAAAAGCATTTAATAAGATTGAAACACAGAGCAGGGCTGTTCTCTGGTGTAAAGTTACAGAAGAGGTTCACTGGGTCAGGGAAAAGAGTATGGGAGATTGGATTTTTTTTGTAGCTGTTGAAAAAAATGTTACTTTTGCTGTCAAGTCAAGACAGCTCTGAGGGGAAAACCATAGACTAGTGATGGTATGTTAAAACAGCACAAAACAAAAGAATTGGTTCCACATCTGTAATATGACCAAAAAAGGACTCATTGTTGTACAATATGTGCACACAGATTCTATCCTGACCATTAGTTCAAAGCTCTCCTACCTGCCTCCCTCACAAGCTTATACCCTTTCTGCCAGGACACTCAGAAGACTTTGTAATCGACAAGAAAGCTGAATGCTGTGGAAGCTTCTGTCCCAAGTGCTTTGCAGGAAGGATGCCTGACACAGGGCAAGGTTGTTCCCATCCATCTCTTACTCCTTGTGTCCCGGGTGTGAGCCTGGAAATACTTCTCCCTCATTAACAAAACCATACCTGTGTGGTCCCAGGAAGATCATATTCTGGTCATAACAATTAGGCTGATGTAAACAGAAGCTGAATTAAAGGTAAGTACTCAGTCAAAACTGGAGTTCAGGGAATTAGTTAAGCACAGGGACAGCCTTGCTGCCTGTGACAAGCCCTGCAGAGTGTGACAGCTGGGTCATGCTTACTTGTTTATTAATAAAAAGGCTGTTTAAAAATGACATCTGAACACTTCAATAGTTCAATATGTTGAAAGTGGTTTGGGATGCTTTGTGCATTTGAGTTTGGCGACGTCTTTCTGGAAGATGAGAGGGTATAATTGGGTTTTTTTAAGGACTTTAAGTCTGCCAAAGATTCCTGCTAAACATTTTTTTGTGAGCCAGGAGGAAGCCCAGCGAGCTGATGTGCTCTGCCTGCCTAGCCACAGTTTTTGCCACCTGCCTCCTCGGGTCCCCAGGGTATGGAGCAGACTGGTAGGCACTGCAGATGAATTAGGGAGAAAAGGGGACTTTTAATAGATGAAATTACCTACATTTAATCCTCTGTAGCTTGATGAAACTTTGTGTCTGCTGAGTAAGTTATATTGAAGGCCTCCTTCCAGGACTAGGGAGATGTATCTCTATGTATGAGAACTGCTATTAATTTTCCTAGGATTATTCCTCCTCACCTTCATGGTAAGGCTCAGAGGCAAAAAAAATCAGAGCTGTACAGTTTGAGGTCAGAAGGTTCTCAGGAACCCTGAAAAGCCTTTTAATACCATGGTTTTCATCTGAGTGTGTTATTTAAATGGCACAATAGGTTGGGTTTTTTTCCTGAGGACCCTAAACTGTTTCATTTTCCTCCATTTCAGTGTGTCTGCCCTATAAAACCTGCATTTTTGAGTAGAGAAATTGGATTTGGGTGGAATAGAATCTCCTGTTCATGCATTAGTTTTTCTAAATGACTTGATCCAAGCTGCTGAGTGCCTGCAGAGGACATCACCCACCTTGCCAGCGAGATGGGAGCATCCCTGCACTGGTGTCCTGGTGGGTGCATCACCCAGGGCATGCCAACCACCATGAGTTTTTTCCTTGCCTAGTTCCTCTGATTTTTCAACTTTAAGAAAATAGCTTAACGAGATAAGAATCTTAATCCTGTCAATAACAACAACAAAAAAAAAGAAAAGAGAAAAAAAAAGAGGGAAGGAAAGGCTGGGCTGACAAGTTTCTCTAACCCAGAAGTCTCGGAGGTGTTGGAATGATGTTTTTCCTTCTTTCTGTCTGTCTCCCCAGCCCTCGCTCACCGTAAGGAGAGCATCATTGCTCTCCCTCTCCCCCATCAGCGCCGGTGGCGGCAGCCAGTCTGACCTGGAAAGGAGCCGAGGCTCCGGAGGTCTCTCTTCAGGCCCGGAAATGTCAGTAATTCCCTGCCTCGTCCCGCTGTGTTTATTCAGGGCGCCGAGTGCCTGCTTCACCTGATGACATTGTCAGGAGGTAGCTGGAGGCGTTTGCACGGCGGTGCCTGTGGCTGGGTCCGGCTCAGCTCTGCTGTGCACGCGATGCTGTGTGTGCTGTGTGTCAGGGAGGGGAAAGCTTCAAGGCTTTTCTTTAAAGCACAGCGCAGATCAGGGAAGGGCAGTGAAAGGTGCCCAGCGAGTCCCCAGTGGAAGCTGAGGTCCTCTCCTGAGCCTGGTGCTGGAGGAGCCTTTGCCCTCTCTGCCAAGTTGCGTGATGGCCTGAGCTCTCTTTGTCCCACCATCCCTTGTTCATGAGTCACAGACTGATTTTTTTGGCAGCTTTGAGAGACAGGTCTATGCTAAAAGGTGTGTGAAGTCCAGTGATGTGGACCCCAGACAGGCTCACCTGGAGTGATATCTTGGAAGGTGATTTATTTTACTGGAAAGTGTTAAGTTGTATGAGCTGTGCAAAATTATTGTGTCAGCATATATGTTCCACCCTGAAGGTGACTAGGATTTAGTACTTGATGCAGTAATACAGTACCTTGTGCTTTAAGAGTCCTTGGTATGAAATGAAGCATCATTATACTTTTGTTAGGTCCTGTGTGGTTATTTCTACAAGATCCTGTTTTTTTCTGGTAGATGGAAAAGCACAAGCACAGCTTGTAGTGTTGTACTCTTAGTAATAAGCTTCCATTTATAAACAAAAGGTTTTCGTGTTGCTGTAACTACACTGAGAATATTTTCAGTAATCTGCACACCTCATTCTCAATAACTCTCTTTTAGAATAAAATTAATTAGCTTGCTTTACCAGTATTAATTGGCAAAGAATCTGCAGCCAAGTTTTGGGAAGACAAATGCACATACTTATATTGATGTCAGATGACATCATTGAAAAAGGGGGAAAGAAAGTTTGAATATTGGGGAAGAGGATAATTTCAGATGATGTGTGTGAAAGAGACTGTACTGGGGAATGCCAATTAGAGACAGTCAGGAATGAGAACAGGAAGATTGGGATGCCACACAGGTATAGGAAGAAAGTTGGGATTGGGCTAGAGCGAGTGAAGAGTGTGATTTTTAGGATGGTAGAAACTGAGTGTTTGTTTTGTGAGAGTCAGAGAACCCAAAAGAAGGAAGGATGGATGTGGATTTGAAGGACCTGAGCAGATGAGTTGAGTGAGTCCAGAGGGACAAGTAGAGGAGTGAAAGGAGAAGGAAGAGGCTGGATGAGAAGAGGGAAACTGCAGCTGGGACAGAAATGCAAGAGGAAAGACTTGTAGAATCAAGTGTTGATGGAAATATGAAGGTGTTCTGTTTTTATATTTTCTGTGGAAAAAAAACTTCCAGATTATATGTGGGAAGGAAGTAGAGACGAGGAGGAACTGAACTGACAAGTTCGTAATATGGACTTAGGATTTTGGATATTCTTTTTATTTATGTTGGAGAAACAAAGCTGACTGAGATAAGAATGTGGAAAAACTAAAAGGGAAGATGAACTTGCAATGAAGGGCATCAGCCAGATCTTGAGATTTCCAGCACAGATGATCCATAGCACAAGAACAAGAGCAGATGAAACGGGTGTTGGTCTGGTTGGGAACATGGAGGTTGCGTGCCAGGTTTTTGGGTATCAGTTTGTCAGTGAATATAGATAGTGTTTCTTAATTCACTGTTTGAAAAATTGTGGCTCTTACAAAGCCTCTACCATGTTGTCCTCTTACAAAAAGTTATTCCTGTTCTAACATGCTGTAAGTTGGCAGTAGAAAGTGTGGCTGTTCCTGCACTGTCTGGAATTTGGACAGTTTTTGGCTGTAACCTCTCAAATAAAGGTAACAATAACAAGAAGTCATTGCTTTATTGTTTTTTTTTCTCAGCTATAAATTACAGGCTTTGGGTTGTACTGTCAGGAATTTAGAGCTGGAAGCAAGTTTCTGCCACCTTGTTCCATTTGTGTTTTGAATCTTGTTTGATGAGTAATAGAAAGAATAGGCATTGGAAGTGAAGCAGGATCAGGTATTGGGAGAGAGATTTTAGAATTCACAGCAAGGCTGTACTGAGGCAAGAAAAAATGCAGGTGAATAGAGTTCAAGGAGTTGTGCTTAGAACCTTGGCATTACATAAACCAGGAATATCAGGAAAATTATCTCTTGGGATGAAATACTGCCTTAGCTTGCTGATTACTGCTTGGTGGGAACAAGAGTAGTTTTAATTCCCTCTCATATTTGCAGTCTACTAGAATTTTAGAAGTCCATCTTTACTCATAGGCAGAGGAAGAAATAAAATTATACTAGGTAGTGTGTGTGTATATATATATATCCATGAGAAATATCTGTGTGAGTATGCAGGTATGTTATTTATTGACTCTTAGTAAATATTTTGGATCTACTGGGACCATCAAATACTTGGAAGTAAGTGAGAGAAAAACTAGGCTTACCGGGGGATGTGATTCGTGAAAGTGCTGTAGAGTTAACAGAAATATCATGGAAAAGGAAACAATTTGTTGCATACTTGCATAGTCCTGACTGCAACTTGTCCGTCTTCTAATTTCGTTTCACTTGTGGAGAGGCTTGCCTGACAGAAAATCAGAGAAGTTGTGGATGCTACATAGAATCATAGAATTTAAGGGTTGGAATGGGTTTTACAGATTATCTAGTCCCAGCCTCCTGCCATGGGCAGAGACACCTCCTCACTAGATCAGGCTGCTCAAGGCTCATCCAGCCTGGCCTTGAACACTGCCAGGGTCGGGGCAGCCACCACATCCCTGGGCAACCTGTGCCAGTGCCTCACCACCCTTAGAGTAAAAAATCTTTTTTCTCACATCTAGCCTAAACTTTCCCTCCCTCAATTTGAACCTGTTACCCCTTGTCCTATCACTGCAGTTCCTAACTCAGAGTCCCTCCCTGGCTCCCCTGTAGGCCCTTCAGATGTTGAAGTGTTCAAGGCCAGGTTGGATGGGGCCCTGAGCAACCTGATCTAGTGAATCCCCCTGACATGGCAGAAGGATTGGAACTAGACGATCTTTAAGGTCCCTCCAACCCAAGCCTTTCTATGATTCTGTGAAAATCAACTGCAAATCAGCAGTTTGAGATTGGCTCTAACCTCAAGTCCTTGTCAGTGCTCTGACTTCAAGGCAGTGATCTGTGTGGGTGTTGGGTTTGTGGGCAGCATGAGAAAGCAGAGCACTGAGAGGTCCTCAGGTAGTTTCTAGAGGTGCAAATGTGGGGGTTTTACCTTTTTGCCTCACTGCTCCTCCCCCAGAGGAAACATTTTCTGCTTTCTTTCCCACTGGTGCTGCATTTCTTTGTGTTTTGTGTGAAGCTACAAATGCAAGCGAAGTTATTATTTTGTTTTGCCAGGGGTCTGGCTTTCCCCCTCCCTCCCTTTCCAAGTCCAGGCCTGCAGTCTGTCCGCTGCATATCTGATTCATTTTAGTTCCTCCAGGGATGTGTTTATATAACCTTTTAATACGAAGGACCTGGGTGACCTTGGCATAACACCATGAATCATATATGGGAAATGTAAAGTTAGCAAGAAGAAATGAAGTAAGCATATTTATGGTCAGAAAAGTAATTGTACAAATCTCATCTCAGGCAGCAGATAGACTTCCTGTGTATGTTTTGAGTTGTCTCTGCTGACTTGCCTGACAAAAATGAACCCACAGGGATCTTAATTGGCTCTCCAAACCCAAGCTGATTTTGCAGGCTGATAATTAGTGTGTTTCTGTGAGCATATTTATATACATGTTGAAAACAGCCAGTATCTAATTTAGATCTTACTGAGAGACACAAGGCAGGGACATCCTACAGTGTGATTTCACTTACATTTATTTACACAGATTTATACAACTCATTAAGCATGCATTGTGCACTCTGCACTCCTGACACACAAATCTACATCTGTGTCACTAATTTATTATTATTATTTTATAAAAAGGCCTGCTCAGCACATCTTATATCAGAGCTGCACACCACCTAACAGGAAAACCAACAAGTCTGTAGCCACAAAAATCTATTCAGCCTACGTCCATCTCCTCTTTGGAGTTCAACTGCACTTTAAACACAAAATCCTGTGTGGCATGTCCTGGATTGCAGGCACTCAAGAGTGAGTTATTTCCTGAAAGGACTCTTCTTTTTGTTTCTTCCCCCTTGCCCTCCAGCTGAAGAAACTTTATTAGCAACTCTGCTGAAGGTGTCTCAGAAAATTGCCTGAGCTGTGGTCATTTCTCTAGGTAATAAAGATATTTTATATAATATTAGATCATTAATTCAGTACGATATGACCTCACTGTAGGTGAAACTCCCAAAAGCACTTTGTTCAGTCTTTTTCAGAGTGGAGAGCTTGACTTGTCACTAAAAATATGGAATAAGCACGTTTTTGGGACTTACACTTCTAAAACACCTTGAAAAATTTTGAAATGGGATATGAATTTCAGATACACCTTCCCAAGCTGTCTTAACTACTCATGTTTAATGATTTATTCTAGGTAAGCAAACTATGGTCATGATTCCAAAGATCCCTGATGGCTTTTTGGTGAAATTCTTTAGAGAAAACAGTGTTTTCTGCTATTTAATATCTGTTGGGTTTCATATTTTTTGCCTCCCTCCAGGTGAGAAGTTCATTTTCTCTGACAATGTTATGTAGAACATTTCCTGCATGTCACATCCAATATTCAGTTGAATCCAAATGATTAACAAGTTGTTATTTTAATATGTAAACAGAATGTCTTAAAATTAGAAAACAAGTAGAGGCACTCACGTCTATGGGGTCCTTAAAAAGATAGGGGAAGACTAGTTGGTTTAGTAAACAAAGGGTCACAGAGCCAAACTCGTGCATTCGTGGGAAAAGCGGATGCAGTGCCTGTGCACACATGGATCCTGATGGACATCTCAAAACCTCACCATTGGAATGCAGAGACAAAAACAACCTCTTCCGTCATGCAAGCCACCCCGCTGCTAATGCATGGGAGCGTTGTGCTGTCTGTGCTTTATGCACAAACTTCCCCAGTGTCTGTGACATTCAGTCTGGCTGGGATTGGCATCTCTTCGGAGTGGTGACATGCAGCAGGTACACAGAGTTTTTTAAGTCACACCTTGATAGAGGCAAATTGCAGTTATCATGGGTATTGCAGCTTTGTGCTAGTGCCCCTTTATTTTGGAATGCAAAACCTTTCAGACTCGATCTTTCTAGAGAAATCCAAACTCTTGTATTGAATCTGTGAATAGTGAGTCCAGGCTAACACTGAATTAGTGGGCTATGAATTTGTCATGTGCCCACCTTTCTATTTTCCAGCCTTTCCCTATAATTTTTACTCTTCCCAAAACTCAGCCAATTATTTCTGAAGTCTTCATGTTTTGTCAAAGCATTATATGAAAAATGGGGAGGGTGTGTGCAAAAATAGAAGGTGTATACAGAAGGAAGGGTTTCTTGTACAGTTGTTGTCTTGGGGACAGGAGTTATATCATGACAGAGAAGTATTTGAAGACTCCAAATAGATTTTTTCCTAATGACTTATTTATTCCAGTTAGACAGCTTGGAATGAAAACACCTACCTAAATCTCTTGTCTGTCCTCACATAGTGTGGATTTATTTCATCTGTGCCTGATACAATGCACTTGGGCAAGATTACCAGTGTTCTGTACACACATCAACTGGGACAATCTTGTCTACATAGAGGAAGCAAAGTGAGAGTGCAGAAATATTCTTGCTCTTCTGATACTTTGAACTTTCAGAACTGTGGAGTTTCCCTGAGCAAACTGCTAGTACTTTTCCTTCTTTTTCCAAGATGATATATGAGGGCGTGGAAGGATTTAGAAGCAATTGCACTTGATTTTGATTGAGGTTTTTTTCAGGCAACTGATAAATGGTTCTGGTTCAGTTGCATTTGAAAGCCTTTTACTTCTGACATTGCCCCTTGCAGTCTCACCTTCGCTGAAATTTCTTTTTTTTTCTCTTTACTTTTGTTTTGTGAGACAGAGATTTCAACCAGGCAGGTGGAGAAAAAGGGCTTACAGCTGCCAAAACCTGCCTGTTGAATTGCACAGTCAGATTTTAGTTTCTATTGCTTGGGTATTCTAGGCACTGAGAAATCAATCTGAAGTATTTAAACAGGCTTAATAAATGGCTTGATGAATCAAGAGGTTTCTTGCTTGTTCACACACCTACCAGTGGCTCTACATTGAGAAGGTGATTGGTATATTTTCCTGTTCTCCAGCTCAGCTATTTTGCTGTTGCATCTGCTCTCTTCAGACAGCTCAAGTTATCTTTCCTGCATAGCATCCTCCTGTGTTCATATACAGTACATTTCACACTTAACCAAGGTGTGAGTTTTTCAGTTAGAGTACTCCCACATCTTCCTGAGTCCTTTATTCTCAAATCCACACTCTAGAGAGATCTTGGAGCACTATAAGATTTGCTGTTGTGGCTTGAAAAAGAGAGGAAGAGATTCTCAAAGTTGCAGTCTTAAGTCTTTCCTCAGGCCTTGGTTGGCCAAAGTGCTTCAGCAACATTTAAGTCCTTTATTTAAAAGATGGTTATTCACTGGCTTTTAAACGTGGACTTCACTGAATGACAGTTCAGTCACCTTAGTTAAGAGCAAGCTGTAGCTTCCCTGAGCGCTGTATGGTCTTCCAGGCTGCTGATTTATTCTGGAAACCAGAATGGCAAGTGTGCATCTTGCCTGCTGCTGGGAATCCAAACCCTTTGGGGAAAAGAGTGTGGATTTTTGTGTCTGATAAATAAAATGAGGACACACTTGTATGGCTCAGAGATTAAACTTGAAATGAAAAACCTGAGTGCAAAGGTAAAGATGTAACAGTTGCTAATTGTATTTACAAAGTAGAACTTGTTCTGTCCTCTATAATCTACATAATATTTAAAACAGAGCCAACTCTGTTTTGCCAAACTTTTGTGGCTTCCAGGCACCTTAAGATGTTCCCTTGTACACAGGGAGAGGTAATTACTGAAGTTCAGCATAGGTACAAAACCAGGAGAAGCAACTGGTGTGTTGTGTCAGGTGATGTGATGGGACATCGTTGGTCATTGGCCAAAAGTACTTTGTCTCATTTATTCTTTTTTCCTTTAGTTTCAGAGGAGGAGAAAATCTTGTGGAAATTTTTCTACGTGCATTTCTTCTGCAATGGAGACATATTTACATCTGTTTATTTGCAAATATCTGTACTGCCTTAATTGCTTCTTTTTCCACTTCATTTATGCACAGTTTTATAGCCAGAAACCTTGTTAAAAGATGGTTCTTTAAGAAATAGTTTCACAATGTTTGATGTGTGCGAGACTTCATGTACACAATGAAGCATAAAATGTTTTGTTGAGGTTTCTACCTGTTTGTTGGAAGAATTTTGTCAACACAGTTGTGCTGCTTCTCCTTCATGTGACATCCACTCTTTCTCGTTATCTTGGAGGCACCAGCACAGAAAGGTTCCTGCTCCTGCATTCCTACAGCTCTCTGCCTACCTTCAGGAGGTGCCTGGGCTGGGAGTGGGCTGTAAAGAGGGAACGGGATGCACTAAGGAGCTGGCACTCAGTTCAGTGGTACCATTTGCTTACATGAATGATGGGGTTAATTCTTGTTTTTCTTTCCTCTGAACAAAGCTCAGACTTTGAACTATCCCTAGCAGTCTGTAAATTTTGTGGGATTACCTTAATTTTATGTAATACCTTAATTTTGTGTTCTCGGATCGCCTTTACGGGAATAAAATTCTTCATACTATATTTCACGGTATTCATATCCATTTATTCTGCTTTGGAAGTCTGGATGTTTTCATCTCATAATTGTCCCTCATTATCTAGCCCCTGCTGCAGGAGGAGCCTCGTATTTCTGAGAAGTATTTGGAGCCAGT
>NW_008681881.1:58520-77363 GCF_000695815.1 Acanthisitta chloris | reverse complement strand
AAGGTCTGGCCTCACTTAGGCACGAGTGTGTGAGCGTACGTGTAACTGGAAACATTTGTTTTCCCTCTGTTTGTGAAATTGGGGGAGGCTTATTGCCAAGAGAGAAGCATCAAACAATGTTGTAATATCTTTTGATGTTTCTTGTTTGGTCTTAAATCATGCTCTGATGTTAATTAGTTTGATGGGGTGGGTGTTGGGTTTTTTTAATCATTTAATGATTCAAGTATATGAAATAATTTTCTTTGCCTACACCAAAATATTGCAGGCTGGTGAGATGCTACTTGAGGTTAGAGAGGCTGTGTGACAGCCAGGGTTTTACACAGGGCGTCAGTCAGTAGCAAACAGCAACAAAGCAAATATGGGTACAAATTCTTTAGCAGCTTTAGAGTCTATAGCACCAAATGTTGATAGGAGCTGAAAAGTGCTTTCAGTAGCTCCTAGAGAGCTAGAAGGCCCCCAAGGCAAGAGGTTAAGAGGTGGCACTGCCCTAACAGCTAGTATCTGTGCTCAGGAACTTGTTTGTATTCAGAGTCTTTCAATATTTCTTGACTCAGATTTTCTTCTGTCCTCAGGGCACCCTTTGTTTTCACAGAGTTTTAGACTTATGTAGCCTTTTAGGGAGTATCTGTGTTCAGTAAAATTTCCTTAAATCAGCCACTATAGAATCATAGAATTTAGGGGTTGGAATGGGCCTTACAAATCACCTAGCCCCAATCCCCTGCCTGGGCAGGGTCACCTCCTCACTAGATCAGGTTGTTCAAGGCTTTATCCGACCTGGCCTTGAACACTGCCAGGGTTGGGGCAGCCACCACATCCCTGGGCAACCTGTGCCAGTGTCTCACCACCCTTAGAATAAAAAACTTTTTTCTAATATCTAACATAAACTTCCCCTCCTTCAGTTTGAATCCATAACTCCTTGTCCTATCACTCTAACCCAGAGACCCTCTCCAGCTCCCTTGCAGACCCTTCAGATACTGAAAAGTTGCTATGAGGTCTTCGTGCAGTCTTACAGGGAATGACTTATAAACAGAGAATGGTCATTCCAGAGGATTGGACAATAAAAACTAAAACAAAATGAGGAAGAAACACTTACAAGAGCTTAATTGTTTAAATTTATCTTATGACTACACAAAATAAAATTATATTAATTGCACTTCTGGACTTCCATGTCTACATTTGAATATGAAACATACCAAATAATTTTCAGTATTGCACCTATTTAATATCTGTTGTTACATTAGCATCTTGCCACTAGTCAGGTCTTTTAAATAGGGTTTGTTCTTAGTTATGCTGTTTATTGTACATTATAATTCATTATCCAGAGGCTAGAATAATTTTGTAGGATGAGTGTTAAGGGATACACAAATAAGATGATAATTTTATTAGTGTAAAAGCACACAGTGCTAAATGGTTCTGGTTTTTCCTACATATTTACCTTGAGTTTGTAATGGTGATGATGAGGGTAGAAATAAAAGTTCCAACAGTTAAAAGCAGAAGAGGATTCATCTAAGCTAACCAAACTGATTTTTCTTTACTGTGAGGGTGGTGAGGCACTGGAACAGGTTGCCCAGGGAGGTGGTGCATGCCCCATCCCTGGAAGTGTTCAAGGTCAGGCTGGATCGGGCTCTGAGCAACGTGGTCAGGTGGGAAGGTGTCCCTGTGCATTACCCCTTGTCCTATCATTGCAGTTCCTAACACCGAGTCCCTCTCCAGCTCCTTGTAGGCCCTTCAGATATTGCAAAGTGGCTATGAGGTCTCCATGCAGTCTTCTCTACTCCAACCCCAACTCCCTCAGCCTGTCTTCACAGGGGACATGCTCCAGTCCTATCAACTTTGTGGCCTCCTCTGGACTTGCTCAAAGAGTTCCATGTGCTTCTTATGTTGAGGACTCCAGGACTGCGTGCAGTATTCCAGGTGGGTCTCACAAGAGCAGAGTAGAGGGGAAGAATCACCTCTCTGACCTGCTGCTACACTCCTTTGGATGCAGCCCAGGATTCCATTGGCTTTCTGGGCTGCTAGTGCACACTGCAGCTCATGGTGAGCTGCTCATCCACATGGTGCATGTGCATGGCTTGAAGGCAGGTATCTCTATGTAGCCAGACGAATCCCAGTTCACTGAAGTTCATTATCAGACACTTAAGATATTTTTGGTCATAACACAACAGTCTGACTTATCCTTCTCATAAATAAGAAAAGACTCCAAAACATTAGAATATTCCAAAGAGAAGGTTTATTTAGGCCATGTTCTCAAATGCTTATGCCATTGCTTCTCACTCAATAGAGAGACAAAGCCTTTAAACATTTTGTAGAAATCTTCCATCAAAGTAAGCACAATCCTGAGAAATAATTTGGGTATAGCAAAATTATTGATTTTATTGATGAGGCAGTCTGGTAAGGAAAACTGTTACCATCACTAATCAGTTTCATATTTCACTAATCAGTTTTGTAATTAGTTTCACTAATCAGTTTCATATTTCAAGATCAAGTGTTTAGTTTGGCAGTGTTTAGTTTAGTCTCTGCAGAGGGAGATTATGAATTTTGAGTGTTGCCCTTTATAAAGCTTTCAGAAGCTTTTGCCTGTGCAACACTGTTCTGAGAGACTGGAAGAGAAGTGCCTTAAGTATAGCTAATTATTTACTTACTCATCAAAGGTAAGCAATACTGTTCCTTGGGGTGAGTATGTGACTCACTATACTTACCTGTATCTGCTGCCTTTCCCCTCACTTGCTATAACCTTTTATATATTTAATGTAGAGATAGTGGAATGTGAGCATACTTCCAGAACTATCAGCTAGAATGTCAGTTTGCTGGAAAAATAAATACCATAAAGCTTAAAATAAGATGAAAACATGCCCGAAACACTTTGGACATAAACTGCCAAGGGACTTACATGTAGTCTGTAGCAGTGGACACAAGTGGGTGTTACTCATGATGGTGTGAAAGTGTGTAAACTGTATTTACAAACTATATAAACTATGGCATCCTAAGACCTAATAGCATCTCTGGAGGCATCATTCTCCCCAAGCAGGTTAAAGACAGAATTGGATAGATTTGAAAATATTAATGTAAATGTGGGATCAGCAATGGGATTCATACAGATATTGTGCTAACAAACACACAATTGCACATTGTGTGTGCAATTAGTTAGCACATTGCATGTGCTAACTCATAGGAAGGTAACACCTGTTAACCATCATGTGTGCCAATTTATTGAACTCTGTGGAGTCTCTTTCAGGCACCTAATTTTGAAATTTCTGTCTTCACTGACCAGGTGGGATGGCACAGACGTGCTGTCTGCTTAGTAAAGCTGAAGTCCTAGATGCTTTTTAGAATTATTACAGATGATCAAGATCTGTCCAAATCTTTGTCAAATGGTTCAGTTACAGCAATCTTTATACATTATGATTCTTTGACCATTGGGACCATTGCCTGCTTCAAGCTTTCTTCATGTCAATGAAACTCACTGTTGTTTTTTCTCAGAAAAAGCTAACTGATATTTATCTCTCTTACCCCAATCATAGATTTTGCCCATACTGATATTATTGGGGTTTTTTACTGTGGTTTGGTTTAGAACCTCCCTCACCCCTTGAACACTAGAGGAAAGACTTCAAACTTCTGTTATGCATGTGCTTTTCCTCATCTTTATGAAAGATCTATCCAGATCTGGGCAGATTTTACTTCTAGTAAACCTTGATTTCTGCATGTACATGAGAGGCTTGGTGGAGTTTGGCACCTAAATTGAGCAGATGTTGCTGGGTGTGATCTATTCTGGCATGGCTGACACTTTGGATTTCTCACCCATATCACTCAGAAGACTGAGAGTTGAGTGGGGCACCCAGAGGTGTGGGAGAAGAGTGGAGAGTGATGGCATCCCTGTAGTTGGGTATCAAGTAGCTAAACAAATGAGAGACAACTGATGTAGAAGTGGATACTGATGAAATCAAGCAGATGGATCTTGTAATGAGTACTCTAAATGTCACAGAGAAACTAGTTTTCTCAGCACACTTATGAAATCAAAACAGAGCTGTGAAACCCAAAGGCACAATGCAATGTTCATTTTCCTCTGGTGAGTGGCCCACCTAACAGACTGCTACTGCTTTATTAGTTCCAGTGGTAGATGTCTGTAGTGATATTTCACATAAAAATCTGTATTATTCCATATGGTGAAGGAGTTTTCAACTAGGCTTCTTATTCTAAAATGTCAAATGAGAAAAATTCCCATAAATATTGTTTTCCCCCAAACAATGTTCATAATAGGAATGGTTTTCCTTTCTCATCATAAAAAGCAAGTTGGGTAATTCTGGAAAATATTGACCTAGTTCTTTCATGTACAAAAAAAAAGGCAAAGGAAAAAACACAGAAATGAACAATACAGTTAATTCCACATGGATCTCCTTTTGTGTTTTCATATACAAAATAGCATTATGGGCAATAGTAAATAGACTTTTAATGTGCTAGGAATTTAGCCTCAGGTATTTGGCTACCTTCCCAAGTCCTGCTTCTAATGCTGTGTCAAACTGCACAAGGATAACCCATCATTGCATGTTATGTGTAGATGATAGTAGAGACTTTGAGGTAACATGTTTAGGCAGTAGGGAAGGTTGGGCATATTCCCTGGAGGAGTTTTAGTATGTGCATATCGGAGGAATTTAAGGAATAGGCATTGTTACTCTGTTCATCTTTCAAATTACTTGTTACTTATGGTTTTATAGATCAGGTCCTATGTACCAAACTGCTGTGCTGTCTTTTATGAATTTCCATGCAGAAACAAACTTAATGTGGAACAAGTGGAAATAACGGTTTTTTCCAGTAAAATATTAGCAAATAGTTTTTATGCACTCGCAAAACTGTCTAAAGTTGTCTGTCCTTGGCTAGCCTGGATAGAAAAAGAGCTTTTTGGTGATGCTCCTGTGGTAAAAAAAAAAAAAAATATCAGCTTTTTCTCTCGATAATCAATGTTTCCCATTGGTTTCTTTCAACAGAAATTAGGGTTTTCTTTACTAACCAGTTGGGGGTTTCTCTGGAAGGTGTACTTTGGTTTGGAAATACTCTTACTATGCTTGCTCTTGCTCAGGTGCTTGCAGTGCAGATTGTGGCAGATCCTTTCAAGAACTGCTTGTGTGCAGGAATCCTGTTGACACCTTTGGCTCTTCTGACATATCTTAATGGAAAATATTCTCTCTTTCTTCTTTTTGACTTTTTGCATTCTCTTCTGCTTTTCCCACTTTTCTCTCATTCCTTTCTCTGTGGTCTGGCTCCAGCTCCAGGAGCTTTTCCTCTATGCTAGAAACAGTGCTGGTTTAGTTTTTAGCTGCAGTTTCTTGGTAAGGAAGTTCTTTAACTTGGGCTTTAATTCCCTGGGGCAGAATAGAGCCTTCTGTAATGCTTGTGTGTGGAACTCAGTGAGTTAGAGATAATTTCCAGATTCTGGAATTCCCTGCTGGCCAGGAGTTCTCCATGGAAGATAATGAGTAAGATTCAACCACCTAAGTTTTAGGATTTTGAAGCTATATAAACTGGCTGATTCATAGGATGGCAAAGCCACTGGCCACTTTAATTTCTGGGACTAGCCTCTGCTGCTGTCAATGCTAGCAAAGAGCCAGGAGATGACAAGGGAGCTACACTGGTTTACAACAGCAGCTCGAGGCTCTAATGTCTTAATAAGTCTAAGTGTACATTGTTACAGTGATTTGCCCTTTGGTAGACTCATCAGTGAAGAATTTGGAGAGGTAATGGAAGGGTACTATGAATAATAACACAAAGCAAGCTGTCAAAAAAGATCTCTCTAGTCTGATTCGTAGAGCTGAGCAATCAGCACTCCAGCTGAGCTCAATGCATGAAAACACAGTATGTGTGATATATAAACTATGTGTATTGTTAAATCTCATTTAAATGATGGCTGATGTAAAAGAAGAGATTTTATGTTTAAAAAAAAATATATGGGCATGATCTGTTTCCCACTGGAAGAGCAAAAATCGTAGAGATTAACAGCTACTTTTTATACTTTATATATTTATAAATGTTGCCTGAGCAATATTTTCTCCTCAGTTATAAATGGTATTTGAACAGCTCTTTTCTGAATTAATTTTCAGAGTTTTAGAGCACACTGTTAAATCAAACTGTCGTTCGGAGAGGTTTTTTAAAAGAGGAGTGGGTATTTTAAGAGCATTAGAAAACAGTATTTGGAAATCTGCTCAGGTCTTCAATTCCACACTTTTCTCTAAATATTTTACAGCAGTTTGTAGCCTCTTGTAACCGATTTTCATTAGTTTTATTGCTTGAGTCCATTACTGCCAAGTTCACTGTAGACTCTCGGTGTACACAGGGTGGATTTGGTGCAGGCAGTGAGTCTGTGCCAGGGCCCTGTCCATCCTGTTCCTGCCCTTTTTGTAGTGGGAATGACCACTCATTACACTCCCCTAGGAGCACTGTGGAATGAACTGCATCTCCTTCACCCTGCAAATAATACATTGCAGTGAATGTGAAATGACTCACAGAGAACCATTTTCTTTTATGATCACACCATTATTTAACAATAACTCCTGTACTGTTTAAAAGCTGGTTGGGTAATGAAACATTTTTTGCTGTAGTTCTTACCTCTTACAGCTGCTTCACTGAAATTTGTAAGGAAGAAAACTTGGAGGGAAAACCAGCAGGAAATACATCAGTGAAAAAAGAAATATCTGTTGGGATATTCCAGTAGTGTGACTTTATTTAAAAGGAAATGCAAATAGAAGTTAAAGGAACTGTTTCTGTTCTAATTTACAATGTGCCAAGATTCATTTCAGCAACATGAGTAGTAACATCAGCTGCGTTATGGTAATTCAGCATCCATTTAGTATACAGCAGTTGATAGACATTTAGAAGACTTTTGATTTTATTCCAGGTTTCTCAAGTTATAATTCAAAAGCTCGTGAGAAATCATCCTTCGTTTTGATAAATTCCATACAGTTTTGCGATGATTGCTGTAAAGATGGTGGGAAACTTTTTCCTTACCATTTTACTTGGAGCAAAGTAGATTTTGCTAAGGGATCAGAACTGTTTCTGCTTACTTTGTGCACATTACTGTCTACTTGGTTCTTTGAGCAGGAGTGTTTGCATTGCATTCTAGCAATCTCAAATGCAGTTCTTGGAAAATGGGTAATTTAGGGCATGTACAGTCTGAGTTCATGAAAGGAAGGTGAATAATTGAGTCAAGAATCTGTTTCTTCCTAGATCTGCACAGACAGAGATGCATCAACACAGTCTTTTGTCAGATAAAAATATTTTCATTTTGAATTCACTGGCAAAATCTCTTTTTTTGGATGAGTGTTACATCTACTCTTAATATGTATTTGGCCTGAAACTGTCCCTTTCTTGTGAAGGAAATGTCAGATGTGATACTGAGATCTCAATGAAACAAATAATTGGAAAAACTTTCGGGACTTGGCCATTAGCTGTTCTGTTCCTGTGCTCAGTGAATTCCTTACAGTGCCACGTCCATACTTGACTGAAAAGGACACACAAGGGCATAGCTGCAATTAAAGAGTCACCTTCAGGTACCTGTGCTTAGCCTCTCTCCATCTCCTTTACTAAAAATAGCTTCAATCTAATGCAGGTCTGTACAGACAATATGTGGTGGATTAAGTGTCCCATTTCACAGGTTGGCTCTGACCAGGCTATGCATTGTGAGGAATGCCCAGGTACAGCTGTGACAGTGTGCTGGAACACCTGACAGGGCCAGACCCTCCACCACCTGATGACTGAAGTAAGAGGCCATCTGAGTAATATTACCTATCCCAAAGGAGCAAAGTGGCTTTTTGGGGAGTTCTGTGATACCCTTCAGTGGTGCAGAGCATCACATTTGGAGCACAGTACCTCTTACTGCTTTCCCAGGTGCATGCTTGGGTATTAGATCACCTTTGTCCCATACCAGTTATCTTTTCTCTCCTCTAGTCATTTTTCTGTTGCACTGGCACAGACAGGGAAGGCAGGGACGTGGCTTGTTTCTATTCAGCCTGGCTGAGCAGGTTCATGGCTACAGAACTGAGCAGAGCTCTTCCTGGGGTGGAGGAGGGAAATTGATGCAATTTATAAACAGGTGAAACTAGATGCTCAAGAGAACACTTTAGAACTCCCTGGAGTTCTGCAGATAAATGTTTCTTTTCTTTGGGTGGCATTTTTGGCAGGCAGAGGACCAGGACCAGGGATGCTCACCCAGCAAAGCCCTGTGGTTATGCTGAGCTCTAGCTCAAAAGGCTTTTGTCTGTCTTAGGTCTGCAGTGATGTAAGGAAATAAAATAGGAAGTACTGTGCAACAGGGGCAGACTCTGCATTGTGTGCAAGGACTTTGAGGATTTCTCTGGAAACATTTCCTCGGAGCAGAGCAGGATAGAAAGGCAGTGTTACCTTAGAGATTCATTTCCGCTCTCTCACTCCCCCGAAATTTTTGTCTGTGGATGTTTGTGCTTTCAGAGGGGCCAAAAGCTGTCACATTGCCTAAAAAATCTTCCAAGAATTCTGAAACCCTGTGAGTTTTGAAACACTTGTGTTGGTCCGTATGCAGGTGTACCAGAAGTGAGTATAAAATCTGCAGAGATTTTGAGTACTGCTGATGTCTGAGACTTCTGTGCTGCTGAGAGAATCTGCAGGCCAGACCCCAACACCCATCTGTGTAGATTATTGTGGTCTGGCATTTTTTGGATGCACTTACCTTTGAATGCTGGCAGTTTGGGAGTCGCAGTTTAAGGATAGAAGGTTTCTGAGCCTTTAAGCTGTGTTCTCTGTTATACAAGCATTGTTTTTGAAGCATCAGCCTTCGAAAAAGAGATGCTAAGCCAAGTGTGTTTGCAAAGGGAGATTTGAATTACGCATCAACAACTGAATTTTAACTTGCCTTGAGCAGATGAGAAGTCATAGTTGCATCAAAATCTGACAGCCATAATCCCCAGCTCTGTCCAGGGAGCCATTTATTTCCACTTACATTTTAATTGTCTTCATTTTTGTGTTTAAAAAGGCTTTGATTCGTTGTCGGCACCATTTGTGACCATTTCGATCGTGCTTGTCGTGAGAGGAGCTGAATTTCCTGGCATAGATTTCCCAGAGACTAATTCTTGCATGCATATGCTATTGGTACAAAAAGATTTGTTCTTTTGCATCCCCAGGAAGGATCTAAACCCCTGATTTTTCCATCAGAGCAGCTTGAGTAAAATGAAATTCTCTGTTTCCTCCTGCATATTCTGGCCTTCAGCCAAAGCTTGGCTTTATGGATTCAGAAACTTGAAGAATGAGTATAATTTTGAAAGCTAAATAATATGTGGGAGGAAATTTCAGTAGTTGTGAAGCTCTTAGTGTTAGAAATGCAGCTACTAAGATGAATTTAGGAATTTTTTCCCCCTTTGGTTCCAGTGATAAATCCTAAATCTAGAGCTCAAGAGTTGTCTGTATTCAAGGGGCAACTGTTCATGTTTTCTCTGAGTTAGAGGACAACTTTGAGTACTGATGGTCCAGTGAAATAACTTAGAGTAATTTACATTTAAAATGTCTCAATACAGTTCCTGCAATTTGCAAGTGCTTGGGGAAGTCTGGTTCTATAGAAAGTGGAGCTGGGTGTCTCCTTACAAGCCACATTGCCCTTGGGCAACATCAAGGTCTGGGCACATTATTCCTGAACTGCATCCTGAACGGTGCTATTGTCTGTCTTAAATGATACATCGCATGACTACATGATGCCTTAGGAGTATTACTGCAGAGACAGGAGGAGTAATCAGACAGTTATGTTAAATTGACTAGGGTTAGAATCTTTTTCTAAACAGTGATTAGAGCCCAAGATAAAGCTACTAGTTCAAAGTGACTCCCAAGCAAGTCACTTAAGCTTTCAAGATCAAACGCTGCTAAATTCTGGGAAGGCCTTAGCGTCAACACTGAAGATATTTCCCGTTTCCACGTTGCAAATGAGCAATAACTCACCATTGGAGTTTGGTAGGAAAAACACGATGTTTCTTTCAAATGATGGTACAATTGTGTGTTTTGTCTGCTTGGCTAACACATTGCAGTTCCCTGGTGCTGAAGAGTGGGGTTCTGTGACACTGGCAACAGGATGGAACTACAGTGGCTTCTTACTCTGTTAACTGAGAGAATGTATAGCTCAGGTATGGCAAGAACTTAAGTATTTATATTTTGAAATTGCTTATGGTTTCCAAACTTTGCATTCCATAAGGAGAGTAGGCTGGTTTAGTTATAAAGCTCACACCTGTTTGGACACCAGTAAACTAAAGAAAAGTAAACCTTCCACAACACTTAACAAGAAAGCTTACTTGAAGAAGAAATTCACCTCAGGAGCTCAATGTGGCTTCTTTTGGTCCTTTCTGCCCGACAGCTTCATAGCTGGCACATAAATGCAGCTTTCCAGACAGCCAAATGTTAATAAGTCATAGTTTATGCATATAAAAGTTGTTTAAATTATGCAAATTAACAGTTCAAACATACCCTTTCGGGGGGAGGGGAAACACAAATTTCTGTAAATGATACTACAAGTAAATGCAGTCAATAAGGAGAAGATGCACCTTGCTGATCTTATTGAAGAAGCGTAAGCAAGTGTTAAAAAGGTGATAGGAAAACACTTTGCCAGCACACGTTTTATACTTCAGGAGACCATCTGAGGAAATAAACCAAGTATTTGTAACAAAAAGGGAAGGAAATAAGCAATGGTAATTCTAAACAGCCAAGCAGTGCAATGATCTGTCAGTCTTGGCAAATAAATGATCTGTAAGTGGATCATCGTAAAGCTTAGAGCAGAAAGGGAAGGACTTGATACAAAAGCAAAACACAGGGAAAACTATAAATGAATACAGGCCCAGAAAATAGAAAAAACCTTTGGTAAAGGTAACTGAATTTTTAAAGTGTGGAGTAGTTAGAAAAGTGTAATTAGGGGGGAAAAAAAAGAAGAGGAGAAATTAAAGATGGCCTGAACTAATTAATGTGATGCTGTGCTCTTTTTTTCTGTGGTGGTGGAAAGGTCTTCTGTGCTGTTTCAGGCAGAATAAAGGGATGAGTTGGAGTTCACTAGAACAGAAGATCATATGCTGCCCAAATTTAATCCTGGCCATGACTCAACTAAACTCTTATTTGAAACACCTCCCCCAGTGTTTTATAACCTAGATTATGCTCATAGATTCAGAGATAATTTTTGAATCTGTCCATCAAGACTGATACTGCAACACCTAGAAATGACAGGGCATGTTAAGAGAAGTAATTGCTTAATCAAGGCTTTAGGTCAAGATGCAGCTTTCTTGATTGAAGTACATATTACAGGATGAATATTCCTTTATGCCGACAAGTGGAGGTGCAATCTTTCACCCCTGCTGTTTGGAGCCACTCTTTGTTTAAGTGCGAAAGAGTGGGAGATAAAAAGTTAACTCAGGTAGAACATGCATTATGTTACTTAACAAAACCCACAGCTGGGTTATTTTCCAGGTAACATAGATCCAGCATACACTCAGGCACAAAGAAAGAGAGTGGAGGGGGGAAGAAAAAAGAGAATGGAAGTTAAAAAACATATAGGCTTAATAAGAACCACAGTAATTTTCAAGTCTGATAATGTGATAAAAAAGCAAGCTAGATGCAAAACAGGCATCTTCACATTGCATGGCAGTAAGATGGGAACGAACAGCATGTCCAGAAAGAAATAGTGTAATACATCAGTGAGACAGCAGTTGCATTTTCCAGCATACGGAAGATTTAGGTGTTGATAATCCACTTTAGGTTGTGGACCTGTCTAGGAGTCCTCCACTGAAATTCAGTTTCCACCTTAACAGTTGGATGGGAAAGCTGGAAATCCACCAAAGGTACAGACAGACGTCTAAAAGCTTTTGAAATTAAATGCCTTGGGGAAACAGTAGGTATTAAATGGAATGGATTTATAACAAATACTGAGATTCGTCGGGGAGCTAACAAGACTTAATCTCCTAAATTATCCAGAAATGAAGATGGAAATATCTAGGATATGTGGTAAGAATGAAGCCAGATCTGATGCCAGACTGTCTGCCATGGCAGGAATGCCTTTAGGCTGACTGTAGAACATATAAAAGGGGCTGACCAAAATAATTCCTCCACTGAAAAGTGCTTGGAACTGGAAACATTACAGGTGACTTCATGAAGTGGGTGACAATCAAGGAGAAATCCAGACGGACAACACTCAGCAGAATCTTGCATCTGTTTGAGGGAACTTTTGGCAGCGTAGGGAAAAAATGTGAGTTCGGTGGCACCAGAGGTTTTCATCTAATATTTCATGTCTGTTAGGGGCTATAAACATGTGGCAGACCTGCAAAATTATTTCAGGACTTTTATCAGCACCACTGCAGTTCTAGTGACTAGAAAGTCCATATTTTAACCACAGAGTCCAGGCTCTGTCGCTTGCAACCAGCAGCTGCAGCAAGCACTGTAATTTATGTAAACTCAGCACCACCCACAAGTTTCTAAGATCAACACACAAAGTGGTTTCTGCCGGTATGAGGGAGAAAACCACCAGGTTGTCTTCCTGCATCCGGGTGGAGGAAGTCAGTGATTGTCTGCTTGCAATAATGAGAGAAGGCATGTCTGCTGGGGCCTTAGCTTCAAGCAGAGGATCTTGGCTTCTGACCCAGCCAGTGCACTGCTGTTCTTAATTAGCCTATGTCTTGACTATATTAATATCCTGGCATGTAGCTATCTGGGATTTTGGAGTCAAGCATGCGGCTCTTCAGTGTTATCCGCACTTTCTCAGTCTCTGGAACTGTGTCACCTACGCTGTTACGCTGATGGCATCCACAGTGACCACATCTGGCTGGTCCCTAAAGGCTTTTTTGCTTGTCTGGCCCTGGAACGTCTCCTTAGAAACTCATGTTGCGTGTCTGCTGCTAGATGTTCTACGTCAAATAATGCTTTGCTGCTTGCTTACCACTTTGCAGGTGCTGGTTAGAGGCTTCTTTCCTGCTGTGTATACTCATCTGTTTCTCTTTTTCTCCTCCATTTATAACTTAAAAATGAATTAAGATGGCATTTTTTGAAAGGAGGAAAGGGCTCCATTGGTGTTCAGACATATTCCCATGGCAGAGGGCTTGGAACTAGCTGGTCTTTAGGGTTCCTTCAGCTCAAACCGTTCTATGATTCTATGGCTACCAGGTAGTGAGTTTTAAAATGTAGAGTGTTTCTTCTGGTTGCTCCTATATCAAAAGCATGGTTGGGGTTAAATGGCCTGAACAGAGGCATCCTGTGGTGTTTGTTCTGCTTAGCAGGCTCCTGCCTAGCCACCAGCTTTTCCCTTGGCAGGGAGAAAGTCTCCTTAGTAACACCTGTCAGCCTTGGGGAGAGGTCGAAGATGCCATGGTTTATCTCAAATGGTCCTGGCACCTGCATTATACCCATTATGTGTTAGTTGCTAAGGGGCAGGAGAACTGTGCCTTCCAAAGAGTGGGGGGGTTTAACCAGGGTTTATTTGTTTCATTCCCTGTCTGTTTGGAATATAAGCCTCAAGACAGATTTTAGAAAGGCGAAATCACCTTGGTTTGCAATGTCAAGTACGAATGAGTGGTATTTCTAGTATTGTGACTTTATTCTCTCTCTGAGTTGAATGGCTTTTCCTTTAGCTTACAGTTATTGTGGCCAGTATCTACCTTATTGCTTCAAATGGCCTTCCAGAGCCACAGTAATAAAATAAGATCTCTCAAATAATGAAAACCAGAAATTGGTTTTTCTTTTTTCTGCCATTGCATTGGCTGTAACAAGGGAAAGTCGTTGATTTCCTTTTGAAACTGTTTCTGAATTGTTTCCTTGATGTTGCCTACCTCTCCCCAGATCTCTTCTCTCTTTAGAAGCAGCTTGTTTCACATACCTGTTTTGTTCCAGGAACATTTCTTTTACACTTTGTTTATCTGCAGTTTGTTAGACAGGTTTGTGAAGTTTGGTCACAAGCCAGGAAGTTATCAAGATTTTTGTGGTAGGGTAGTCACTGAACTAACCAGGTGTAAGGAATACAGAAACTGATATGACAAAAGGTTATATAAAATGGATCATGCAGCATTGCAAATACATCTTCTTGTCTGCAGCACATTTTTACTTCTCCTTGTCACACTCAGAAGTATTCAGTCTCAAGAAGTGTTTAGAGCATGTTCTGTTGATGAATGCAATGAAAACAGAATGTAGGAGATGAAAAGCTGTTACAAGGTAGGTCCTGATGGAGCTGACCTGCTGTCAGTTTTTATCATTTGAGACTAAGTTGTCTCTCTGAAAAACATCTCATCCCATGCTGGTAATTTAATCAGAGGAGTGGTAATATAAAGGTATAGCTTATCTATGGAAAATAATGTATTATGTGGTAGATCATTGTTGCAGTGTTCAAAATCTTCTGAGAATTGTACTATTTTGGCAGGAGTTCAAAATTCCCTTTCCTACAAGGAACAGGTTTGGTGGTTTGTTTTTTTCTCTAACATGTCATTTTGAGGTTACATGGTAACATCTGTCAGAGCTATACTAACCTCTGTCATCCAGCTGTTATAATTGTGGTATTTTCCTTCCTTTTCCTTCTCTTTCCTCTCTTTTCTGCTTTCCCTTTCTCCTCCCTCAGAAAAAAAAAAAAAAAAAGGAAGAAAAACCCAACAACGAAAACCACCTCCTTTTATTCTGAAACTTCAGGTGGAATGAAGTGGTTATAAAAGCATCTGTCAACACAGGAATGGTTTGCCAAGCCAAGTATTTGGGTTGGAAGTCATGCCTTCCCAACTGCTTGAAAACAGGAAGTATCTCTGTTAAGTGATGGATAGCTCTGCTTTGCTGAGAGGAAGAAAAGGCTTTTTTTCCATTTTTTTTTTCTTTTTTTTTTTTTGCCTCTGGGCCAATAAATGAGTTCTGCAGTTGTTCCATGTATGTAAAGAAAGACTCCTATAGATATGTGTATATGGGTGCACACATCTGTGTGTGTGTGTATATATGTGTGTGTATGAATATACAAACTAAAAAAAGAACAAAACAAACAACCCAAAACCAACAATCCACTTTGTACATGATCAGTCCCTGTCAGAAGCCAGCCCAGGCACATCTTATCCCAGTGATTCCTGTAAAGCTCTCAAAATCTGTCAGAAACAGCCTGCAGGATTGCAACGGCTCCTGGGTGATTAATTGCCAAAAGAATCTGGTTCCAGGTTCCATTACATGTAATTGTTATCTTTTCTAAAGGGGTTCTTTTATTAAATCCCCCCCCCCCAAAAAAAAAAGGGAAAAGAAGAAAAGCACTGACATTCCTGAGGTTTTGCACCTCTTACACAGGAGCATGGAGGACTCTCTTATGTAAACATATACTGGAGAGGGTGTGTTATGTTGTTTATTAGCTGATGATAGATTTTTTTTCCCTTCAGTTAATTTTAACTTTACTAAAAATCATTTTATTAGAAGTAGGGGAGGAAGAGCTGCATAGCATTTAGAGGAGAAGAGAGTGAGTTCCAGTGCCTTCTCCACATCAAAGCCTCTCTATGAGACCCAGCAAGTGGCAAAGGACCAGATTGCTTCTTCTCCTTTCTAAAATGGTGGGAAAACAGCCAAAAATTTGGACATCCTCTGTCCCCATAGCTGTGTGGTAAGACTATGCAGATTGGTCATGGGGAGAGGATAAGATCCTGTGTCTAAAATCACCTTTGCTAAGGAAGATTGTGGCTTTCAAATGTGTAGTTGAGCATCCTGAATATAGGAACTGATTGTGGAGAATCTGCTATAAATTGCTTCAGTTTTTTCTGAGTCCATATTGACAAAGCAGAGGGGAGGAAAGCTTGATTCCCTGTTGGTGCCTCCATGGCTTTGAATGCACATAATTTGGAGGTGAATCTCTGTGATGTCAAACTGGAGTATCTGGAATCATATCAGTAAGGGTTGCTTGGATTTGCACTGCTGTTACTGCATTGAAAATGGGCTGTGTTACTGACAGGTTTAGGCTGTTATAGATGGAGGCTTGGGCAAAGCTTGGCTCCCAAGGAGCACTGTAGTAATTTGTGCCAACTGGCCAATTTAACTGTTTGGAATATCAGGTGGGGGAAAAAAAAGCAAGGAGATACTGGTTCTGCAGCTGTGGAGTATCTGCCTGCAGATGTTTCTGCCAAGAGAAGTGATTGAAACTCGGTTTCTTGAGATATTTTAATCCTATCTGAACAAAACCACATAAAAACGTGCTCTGGTATTGTCTGCATGGGCCAAGGAGCACATTGTTCTCACTGTTGTGTTTGCACGGTCTCAGTGCTGCAGCGAAACAAGTCTCCTCAAGTCTCCTTTCTCCACCATTCCCCATGAATGAGGTGTATTAATCAAACTCTGTCAGTGGCAGGACAGTGATGTACAGGGGTTGGACACTGCTCTGATTAAAATGATGGGAATATTTTGCTGTGTCCAGCTTTGTGCAGGTTTGGAAGGACAAGCCTGGCTTTTTGAGGCTCAGTGTGCTTTCACGTCAACTCTGGAAGTGTCTTTTTCTTACGGCACTTTAAGCACTTCCTATTTCTAAGTTAGTTATTTAAGTAATGCTCATACCTGTTTAAAATCACCCCCCTCAGTGGAAATGGCTGATTTCCTGTGACACATGCAGAAGCAGAGTATATCTTTCAAAGAAGTGACACCAATGGTTTTGATTCAAGGCATTTCTTTCCCCAGGTTCCATTTCTTAAGGAAAGATTAACTTATTATTTTTCTGCATACTGGGACTGCAGGATAAACTGTGTTTTGCTGCAATAACTAAGAGACTGATCTGTAGTGATGGCTGAAGGTGTTAGTTCCTGCTGGGAGCCAGCAAAGAGAGCAGTTCCAAAAGATATATTGAATTACACAGGAAGGTTTCCCTCTGTTGATGGGACAAACTGGAAATGGGTAAAAATCAGTGGTCGAAGGGAAAACTCATTAGTGGTGTAGATCGGGAGGATAAGCAGAGCGTGTAGATGCTACACAAGCAGGGACATCTGACTGTGAAGCAGTAAGAGACAGATCACGTTCTTATTTTTGAGATGGTTTCCTCTCCGTATCGCTTCATCTTGCTTTGGGCTCGGATCATATCAACTGTCTCCCTGCTGAAGTTGGTTTACTGTTTGTCAGCATATCAAACCACGTGTTCTCTCTCTGGCTTTAATTAGTGCTTCTGGTTAATGCCTGAGTAAAAGGTTCCTGCTGTGCTCCTGCCACTCGATAGCACACATTCTTCCTGAACACCTGCTGTCAAACCTATCATGTCTTTTCTTGTCAACTTGCACAATGCTCCAGGTCTTGAGCAAGACTGACACGATGGAAGGGTTGTGCAGCCTGATTTTTAGAAATCTATGCAGAAGGTTGAAGCCTTTGCATAGGGACTCATAATAGGAGGCTGCAGCATTTTGTAGGAGCTGCTTTCCAATAATATTTGACAGAGTTCTGTTTGTGAATGGGGGTTTTGAAGTAGTGGATATACCATAGGTTATGGAACCAAACTGCTCCACCCTGAGAGGAATCGTGGATGTTGTGTAACGACAACAAGAGTAATCTGCACAAATCTTGGGAGAAGTACAAGGGTGGCGACCAGCAAACAAGTCATCAAAGAGGGGAACTGGTTAGAGATGTTGGCATGTGCTGGTGGTGGTGACAGACGCTGGCAGAGAAGGAAGAAGGTGGGGATGTGGAAGAGTGTGAGGAAAGGGGCTCTTGGCAAGAACAAAGCAGTATCGCTTGACACAGGAGCCTGTAATTACAAGACTCCAGCATTGTGACACAACGAGTAAGTGTGTCACCTGGAACAGAGGAATTTGAGGTTGCCTCCTAAGAAGCTTGTGCCAGAAGAAGGGCGAATAAAAACTTACGGAACAACAAAATTTAGCTCTCCCCTGGTTTGTGGTTTTTAAGTCCTTAATAATGACACTCCAATGTGTCTTTTCCCCTTGGCACCTTCTAATTTTGGTAGTTACTCCATGGTTGCAAAAAGCCTCCACTAGTCTGTCTAGCAAACAGGATGGATGAGCTTCCTGTACTTGAAACTTTTTCAAAGATCCTAAAATGCCAAGCACTTCCTAGTCTGTTGGGCTGGGAGCGTGACCTGCTCTGGCACAGAGTGAGAACGAAACTATCAGGCATTGAGGTGAGCCTCAAAAAGCGTAGGAGAAGCACCTTTATGGGAGCTGCCAGAGATAAATGATGGCACGGGAAGGCCTTAACACTTTCCACACTTGCAATGCATCTGTCCTGACATGTGGGCAAAACCATGGAAAGCATCTCACACACAGTTATGGCTTGCACAGACTACGGGAGGACTATGACTGGGTGGTGAGGCACTGGCACAGATTGCCCAGTGAAGTTGTGGATGCTACATCTCTAGTAGTGTTCAAGGTCAGGTTGGATGGGGCTCTGAGCAGCCTGGTCTAGTGGAAAGTGTCCTTGCCCAGGACGCTGTGCTTGGAACTAGGTGAGCTTCAAGGTCCCTTCCAACCCAGGCCATTCTATGATTCTGTGACTTTAAAATGCTTTAGATATGTTCAAATACTGTAATGATGAAAGTAAAAATTGGCATTACCCAATTAGGCTACAAGATACAGAACATCTCTCATACTGAGGAGTCCATGTAAGTAGAGGCCACAACCAGGACTCATAAATAGCAGTTGTTAATTTAAATTGGAAGGATTTAGTTACAAAGGAACTATTTCCAGTCCTCTCATTTTCATCAGTGGTCTAATCCCAATGGACTCCAAAGGCTGGGTTAAACTTTTAGTGGTGTTTTTTAGGTTCTGTATTGAAAGAAATGTATTTACTTGAAAGGAAACACCTTAGATTTAGTATAAAAATCTGTTCCTGCTTGTGGAGATTGATTGCAGCACAGAACACGCAGTAGTATTG
>NW_008681881.1:50942-58490 GCF_000695815.1 Acanthisitta chloris | reverse complement strand
CTGACTTGCTTGCTCTTACTCACCTCAGTATGCCTGTTTGGGGTTCTTTAAAATTATATTTATTTTTTTCTAATGTCAGGTTACAGTCTTGCCTGTTTTGTGTATGACTTGTTGCTGTAAGAATGCTGATGATGAATTAAGCATGGCTGTGGAGGTATGTCAGTGGGAGCTGCTTAGCTTCCTGTACCCCAGAAAGCTCATCACTGAGTATGCTTCTGCCAACGTTGTAGTTCTGCATTCTTTGACAGTGTGGTTTTTGAAATAGCTAAGTGTCCTTTGGAAAACCTAACTAAAGATCATAGTACCATAGAATCAATCGGGTTGGAAAAGACCTCAGAGATCATCGAGTCCATCCCTATCGTGGTTACTGGACTATGGCACTAAAAACTTCAGGAAGAAGGAGGTCTTTTCCTTGCCTTCTCTGCCAGGCCCTCAACGTGATAGATGCTTTTATAAAAAAAAAAAAAAGAAGAAGAAGAAAAGAAAAGAGGAGGAGGAAAATTAGCGAAGCCCTAAGGTTAATCCTGGTCCATTCTTAAAAGGAACCACAAATATTTTCCTGGCTTTACATATTTGAGTTTTCTTTCCTGAAATAATTACCTTCATAATTGCACACAAAATACACATTTTTGACCTAGCTATCATTTTCAGTTGTATATTTTGAAGAATTAAGCATTTGTTTTTGAAAGGAGAGCAGTTCCTTCTTAATAAAAATGTGTTGTTGCTGTTGGTGATATTATGTATTACATGGCAATTATCCCACTTTCTTAGTGCTCCTGGAAGAACATTGTATCCGTGTACCACTAGTAACCTTTCAGTGCATGTGTACTTAGACCCCTTTCATAACTGTTGTGGTAATAACAAAAAAATTACATAAACCTGCAAAAGAATTGCTTAATGGTGTGAAGTATTCTGGGTTTCAAGTATTCTGGTTTCTACCAAAACCCCAATTACTTAATTTTGTGCCCTTCCTGACTGACATAAATTATGCAACCCTCACATCTCGACATCAGTGAATTATGTAGCTCTGCACACACATCAATTAATTTTGGCCCCATCAACTTCCCACCTTCTGTGTGCTCCTCGCCTCAAATCGGTTTTGCATCTCCCAGCCGCGAGCAGTTAATTTTGTACTCCCAGCAGCTTGTATCTGCCTGAACCTGCAGGCCTGCTTCAACTCTTCACCCTCCCCCACCTGCCTCTCCTCCTGCTCAGCCAAGCCACCGCCTGCTCCTCCTGGATCCCTCCTTCTCCAGCTCCACAGTGGGAATCAAACCAGGTGCCTCACCAGTGGGTCATCGCCGAATCCCAATGCACCCATCCATGGGCAGAGAGGCTGGTCCAGAGGTGACCTGGCTGTCCTTAGTGGTCTCCTCTCAGTTTGCAAGTGCACATTGAAAGACTGAAGCTCCATCTTCTGGAATGGCCTGTGAAAGTCATGGCACACTTGGAGCAACCACCTCCAAGACTCTTCCTATGGCAAAACCTGGATCATGCAACATCCCGCTTGGAAAAGTCTGTATGAAAAGTGGTGTTGACAAAAAAGATGCTTACAGCATCCATCAAACTCATCGCTGCTGCCAGCATGCTGGTAAGCATGACCTGGGCCTTGGTGTTGAAGCTGACACTGCTGCAGGTGTCCACATCATGTGGCACAGCAGCCTTCCCTGAGCAGCCCAGGAAAATTTCACTGTTGTCCAGTGTGCAAAAGCATCCAGAAGATATCCCTTATTGCTGACCTCTATGTGCATCTCAGTTCTGAGTCCTGAATTATTTTGACCAGAAAGGAAAAGCATCTCCATGAGACTTATGCAGAGACCAAAATCCTGGGAGGGTACATGATGTCCTGTAAATGAGCATGGCTTTGACTTGCTGTTGCTCTCTGGTTGTGTTCTGAGCACCACCAGCAGAGCAGCTCTGCAGCTCACCTACAGCTACTCACTAGGGCTTTGACCTTCAGCAGTGCAGGACAGGTCAAGGCAGGGCTGATCCTTCCTCACCCACTCCTTCTGCTTTTAGTTCCCCAGGAGCATGGAGGAGAGGGGACTGGTGGCTTGCAAAAGGGACAAGGTGGTGACAGCAGAACAAGGAGCAGTCAGGCTGTGCACAGGGTCTCCCAGGGTCACTGTGTTGGGAGTCCTGGTGGAGAAAAGCTCTCAGTTCAATCTGATATTGTCTCTGGGTGCTGAAGGGAACTTGATTCTTGTCTCAAGCTGAGGTTACAGAGTATTTTCTCTCCTTTTTGTCTGTGTCAATATAAGCAGCAAGCACTGCTGAGCTGGCTTGTGCTTTTTTTGTACAGCTCCCAGCACATCTGGCTGTCTTGGATAAGGTCCCTAGGCCTGATTGTAGCAAAAAAGCAATGATAGTGTGTTTAAAACTTGGGCCTCCAGCTATGACTATATATAAAACACAAGGCACTGGGGGACAAACTGGAGGAAATACAGTTTTTAGCGCTGACCCAAAAAAGTATATTCACTCTTACATCTGCAGTTGTGCTTTGCCAGCATGGGTGCTCTGTTGTGTTAGAAGACTGTGTCTCAGAACTCAAAGCTGATGTGAGGCAATGGAGTGCTAGCTCCCAGCTGATTGGCACCAAGCATTTTCCTGTCCCACTTGCACAACAGCCCTGGTCATTCATCAGTGGGAAGCTAAGCTGGCTCTAGAGAATGTTCCAATTATCTGGGTGTCCTGATGAAACCTGCCTTGATTTAAAAGAGGCACACCACCATGCTCATGTGAATGTTTCTGGTTTCTTCTAAGTAATAGAATTAGCTATGGGCATTTCCTTAAGAGCATGGAGAACACAATTGCAGTATAATTCCTCTCCCTCCAAGCCTAGTCTTGAAACATGCAAATTTCCCTTTCAAGTGCTTTGGCAAAAAATGGCAACATCCTGACACACACATGGTTTAGATACTGAACTGTACACTGGTCGAGTTATCACCAGTGAGCTGAGTTCTTTGGAGAATATATCAGGAGTGCTGTGGAAAGCAGCACAGTCTGCTGAACAAATATCAGTGGACAGCTTGTTTCTTGCTCTCTCTTGTAGGGATCCAACATCAGCTGCTGCAAGGACAGGGTACTGGGCTGGGTATGAACCTATAGTCTTCCCAGTACAGCTTTGCTGTGTATCCTTATCCAGCTCCATGCAGCACACCAGAGTGCTGTGCACTTTCTGCTGAGCATTTTCATGTTCTGTTTTAAAAATAACAAGACATCTCTTAACATTCAGGATACATTTTTCCACTCTGAAGCACCACAACAGTCTTTTTAAAGAAACTCTAGGAAGGGTGTTAACTTGATCAATGCTGTGCAGGAAGGAAAGCTCTTTCCTACTATTTTTTCAGCATGACTTTCACTGACATGATCAGGCTGGGAAAAGACTTATTGGCTGACAGCCCAGGACAGCCATGCAATATCTCTAGTCATCTGGAACTCAAACTACTCTGCCCAAGGGAGAACCATAACATAAAAACAATTTAGGTTACATGCTAAATCTTATAAACATTGTTCAGTTTTTAAAAAATAGTTTAAATACTATTTATGTATATTTGCTGTGCACAGGATTATTGTGTTGAGGTTTTTTTCTAATGTCAAGAAAGGCTGGAAGGGTTTTTACTGTTTTTACTGTAGATGGTTTTCAAAAATCTTGGATATTTTTTTATAAATATAGGGAAATGAGCTTCCTTTCCATAAATTTAAGAGCTTGGCTTCTCCTGTATATTGGATAGAATTGGTTTATGTATAGATAATGTTTACTTTTTGATCCTGTATTTTTTTTCCTCCCATCAAGTCTGAACTTTTCACTCTGCCCTTCACCACCATTGTCCCTTCTTATGTTGTCTGTTGCTGCTGCTCTGTCACCCTTCCACCTCCCTGGGGTGTATATAATCTGAGTACCCTTGGACAACTGAAGTGCAAGGGCAAATACACCTGTAGAGACCTGAAAATTTGGGGGCTTAGCTTTCATTTAGTAATAATAAATAATAATAATAGCTTCTATTTTTATGTTATTTTCCATAAAAGCCTGTCAGAGTAATCTGCTCTTCTGTAAGCATGTGCAGCTCTAATAATTTGGGATAAAGTAAAATGAGTCCGGAATGTAAGCCTCACTTCAAAAAACCTTTTCTTCTCTGCTTGTTGTCTTGATGGAAGATCTGCACTTGGGATATGTCCATTGCCACCTGTCCTTCTGCCAAGTCCTGACATTCCAGCACACCTTGCAACAAGCCTTAAAGTATTATTTTAGGAAAACGACTATGGTTCCTTTATGATTCCTTTTTTCCATAAACTGGTATTTCACAAGCTAGGTAGCCTTACTGTCTTTTCTTGTGCAGCTTCTTTGCTTTTGCTGAAATTGTTGGTTATTTGGTGATGGTGTTGATTTTAATTGAGTTATATGATTTTTACTTTCTCGATGTGCTATAACATTTCCTGTGCTGCTTTCATTGCAGGCCCTGCTGAGACCAGGACGAATAGACAGAATCATCTACGTGCCCTTGCCAGATGCAGCCACTCGTGGGGAGATCTTCAGACTTCATTTTCAGTCCATGCCAGTCAGTGATGAAGTCTGCTTAGCTGAGCTCATTGAACACACAGAGAAATACTCAGGAGCAGAGGTAAAACTCTCTGGAGTCAGTTGTTAAAGCTGAACTTAAGTATCATCCAGGTATCATCCCTGAGCCTTCTTAAAGTGCTGGTGGGAATTGTAGAAGGGAATGTTTGAGAGATTTCTGTGTTTCTGCTCAGAAAGCAGAATGCAATCTGCTTTTTTACTTCAAGATCTCCATCAGAGGATTGTTGCCGGGGAAGGGTCACTTCCAGGGTGAGCCTTAGTACAATCACAGGTGGCCTCATTAAGGATTTGCTGCCAGGAATGGAGTGGGGGGGGGGGCAAGTGTTCCCAAGCTGCCCAGGCAGTTCACCCGGGTCTCCCCACATCCCTGTGGATTTTTTGAGTTTTGGATTGTGACTGAGAGCCTCAGATGGAGAGAGGAGAGATGAAGATTTGAAACAGTGTAGGGGAATTGCAAAGGAGTCACTGGTCCCTTTAAAGCTTGTATTTTCCTCTTCCATGTAATCAAGACCTCACAGCAGCACTTACTGTTATAGCTCATTGCTATTGGTTATCTTCTGACAATGAATGTCAGACAATTATTTCCTGTCCTGGATAGAAGGAGAAACTTTATAATAAGTATCAGTACATTAGTGGTCACCACTCTGCTCCCTGAATATTATTCATATCAGTGTCTCGTGAAATGATATTTCATTCTTCCCTCATTTTAATTAATTGGAAGTAATTATATTACTTCAAAAATTCAAGGAATGTTATTGAGGTTGCCAAGCTGAGCTCTTAAAAGGTATGAAATACCAGAATTTCCACCTTGCTGTAGCCAGTTCTTGTGTATGCATTATCACACCATCTTTAATTACATAGTCACCTTCTACTTTTTCCATAGCAGAGTGGAAAATGTGATGATCTTGCCTTGGCTCCCCATCTTTCTGTGTGCTGTTTACAAGGGTAGGGAGATAAGCTAAATATGTGTGTTGGTCCAAAAGAGAGGGTGATTGTGGAATATTTGTGTGATTCCTGTAATGCTGAAGGCCTT
This sequence comes from Acanthisitta chloris, assembly GCF_000695815.1. Taxonomy (NCBI): domain Eukaryota; kingdom Metazoa; phylum Chordata; class Aves; order Passeriformes; family Acanthisittidae; genus Acanthisitta; species Acanthisitta chloris. The sequence goes on along the minus strand of NW_008681881.1, from coordinate 52,878 downwards.
TCTCAATGGACTGGTCATTGGACATGATGCTCCCAGGCATCATGCTGCTCATTCAGCTATCACTTCACTGCTGGTATGTTATAAAATGCTATGTTGCCTACTAGTAACCTCTGGCTGGTGAGGGCACTGCTCTTAGTGCTCCAGGCTCATTTGGGAAGCTGTGTCACAGCAGATACCAAAGTCAAATCCATGAGATCTTTCCTCCAGAGCAGAGGACAGACTGTGCTCTGGAAAAGAATGAATGAAAACTGTGAGGTGAGCAGAGCTGGTTTGTGTAGTACATCTTTTTGCTGCAGAATGTGAGATCTCATAGTGAAAAAAAGGCAATAATAGAAAGGATTTCAAGCTTAAGTGTTGATCTGGAAAAGTCTCGCAGCTCTACTGCCTCCACACTTTGGAGTAGTAACCTGAAACAGTGTTATGTTCATATCTGGATGACAATGATACAACTTTCGCTGCCTTGGGAAAATTTATCTGCCTCTGGCTGAGTTACAAGCCTCCCAAAACATAAATATAAACATATCCTCTGCTGTGTATGGAAACTGTTGTCTTCCCAGGCAACAACTATAACGCTTGTATGTTAGAAATTCCAAGCATATGGGGATTTCCTTTGGATCTGGATCAGCTGAAGCTCTAGTGGTGAATGCCTGTGCCTGGTTGATAATGAATCACAAATGTCGTGGTGCTGGATTTGTACAGAACCAAAAAATCAGTTAATGGGTCATTGAGTGCAGCTACAGAGCAGTTGCAGAGGGAAAAAAAGGCTGCCTGTTTCTAATACGGCATTTCTCATGAATTTTGTTCTTTTGCATCATTCAAAGTATTATAATAACTGGGATGTAAAGAGTAAATACAGAAAAAGCCTCAGTCAGAGTTCCTTGGAAGAATATATAAAAAGTCTTGACAGTTGGCAGGCACACTGGCCAATTTCATTAAAGCCTTTTCTTCCTAGTGTCTCCAGCTTCCCAGCTTTACAAATAGTTTCCGCTGCTGAATGGCAAGTTCCCATTCCACTGTTCTACCCTTTGTTTAGCAGAAGAAATGGAAAATGCTTGGTTTTGTGGCTAGAAGATGCTGTATGAATAGGGAGCTGCATGTAAAGATGCGTTGAATCATCCTGACATGAGCTGAATAAGCAGCCAGTAAAGTGGATAGTTCAGTGTGCATCTGGCTTCCAACTTGGCCCTTTTTCAAATCAGATACTTGTGTATTTTTGCCTGTCATCACTTATGACCAGTTATCTCTATTCACCTGCTGGATGTACATTTCTCTTAATGACTACCTTTAAAGATATATCAAGATAGCGAAATAGGGTGATTACTTCCCACTGTTTCATTCGAGAAAAGATGGAAGATAATTTATGAGGCTGAATTACAGTTTCCTTCTCTTGTGTGTATGTGAAGTTTAATGTAACAAAAAGGCGGCATTAGATGAGCAATGTCTGTAGAGTTAGCTTTTAGGTCTAGCCTTCTAGAAATATTTGGGTTTGAGTTCAATCTTCATTTCCAGAGCCCTCTTGAAGTGGTGCTCTGCAGCAGTGCTTGAGGCTCTCCTTCAGGGATACTTCAGTATCTGTGAGTCAGGAAAGAAATTGTTTTTAGAAGCTTCTGAATAGCAAGGTTTGGCCTCAGAGCTGATGTTAACACCAAGAATCGTTCCCTGCTCTCTTTAAGGCAGCTTCTTTGGCTACACCTCTGCCCTGAAGGCACCTGCCATTGCCCAGGACCAGCTCAACCTCTTTTTAGCTGAGCGAGTGGGACAGAGCTGTGCACAGGGTAGGTCTGGCTGTGGCAAGGACAGCTCTGCACTAACCATGTCTTGTTTGCTCTCACTCACAGGCCAGCAGGTTTCACTGGTGTGGCAGAGGAGCACTCAGCACTGTTCTTGTCTTTGTCCCCAGCTCTTTTCTCTAGGAAGTTTCTACTGAAGGCCATGG
>NW_008681881.1:49344-50914 GCF_000695815.1 Acanthisitta chloris | reverse complement strand
GTTTGTGCTGTGTTATGCTGCTCCACAGGACTTGCTGGCACCTCCAGGTGCTATAGCATTAGCAAGGAGCACTGCTGGGCACAGAGGAGAAGTCTCTAGTCCTTAAAAGTGATTAAAAACATCATGCTGCATTGAAACTTTTATGAGGTTTAATCTAGTGTTCCTTCATTTTATTTTGGGCAAAATTGCAGGAGGTCCAACTGTTATAAAACTGATAATTTTTTAATGGCTTTATATAATTAGGATGTCTTCACTCTGAGGTTGTTCAGTTTGATCACAGCTTTTTCCTCTTGTACTTCATGCTGAGAAGTTTTATCTGTTTGATTTCTCACTAAAGTATGACTAATTAAAGATCCGACCACAGAAGTATTTAAAAGCAATGTTTTAAAGTACAAACAGTGTGAGTTCCTCGGGTGTCATTGCTTGTTTTCATGGTGCTGCTCCAGCCTATAGGAAAGATGAGCTTCCCACAAACTCAAGTGCTCTACTATTTTAATTTGGGGTTAGATGAAGGGTGAAGACATTGTTTCCCCACTGCAGAAATATTTTGTTCCAGAACGTAGGTGAGAAAAAGGAAAATAAATTCCATAGAGTGAGGGACATTTACTGTCTGAGCTCCAGTCAGATGATGGTTTTTTTACAATTTAAATGGCAGTAGCAGGGAGGGAGGTTTTAGGCAGAGACTGAAATCAAGTGAGGTGTTGTTTTGACTTTAAAGTTGGTTGGAAGTAATAAAAAATTAAATACTCTGGATATGATGACAATATTCTTCAGATGACTGTGCTTATAAAAGTAAGATAATGGGACTGACTGCTTTTAAATTGGTGGAAAGCAGGTCATGGTGAAAGCCAAGGCTGGCATGGTTTCTATAGTATTATCAGTTTCCATGCTTACAGGACACAATAGTAAAGCAGGAATCTTGGAACCTGTAAATCTTTCACTGGTTCTTAGTTGCAGTAGAACAGTTAATGTAAAAAATATCTTTCTCACTTTGCAATAACTCTCACTGGAAGCACAGAGAATGAAGGGGAAGAAAAGCAAGCTGATGAAGGTTTGCTCTGGCTCAAGTAAGAGCAGATTTGATTCCAGAAAGATCTTTGCAGCAGCAGCAGCACACTAGCTCCTATCAGCTAAAGCCTTTGACTCTTAAAATATGTGTTCCAAATACGTATTCTAAAACATGCATGTTCTTGTTTACCAGATATTGACATATTTAGACTACTAACTTTAATAAAAAACCACCCCAAACAACCAAAACCTCTCCAAATTCCTCTCTTAGTTATAGAGGAAGGTAGTAAGTACAAAAGGAATGAGGATGCCTTCCATTGTGGGTGTACAGGAGGGTAAAGAGTGTTTTAAGAGATTGGGATTTTAGTAAAAATCATCTACAGTAAAGGGGAGAGAATGGTTAGATATAGGCGTAAAAAGGACATTTGGCAACTTAGGATGTGTTATCTTCTTTATATCTGGCTTTCCATAAAGGAAAAAGTCTTCCAGACTTAAGGGAAAGTCTTTCTGCCTAATGTTTTTAGAGGGCAATGGATTCAATCCTATATAGCAGCCTAGAAAG
>NW_008681881.1:14807-49305 GCF_000695815.1 Acanthisitta chloris | reverse complement strand
GAGTGAAGTCTCTGTATGGGGAGGAAGAACAGTAGACCATTGAAATTTTGCCCTGGCTAAAGCTCAGGGGTTTAATTTTTAAATGCAAAAGTATTTGTTGCTTTTCTGCCTGCTGCTGAGGCTAAACGCTGAGCGTGTTCAATTCCCATTGAATTCAATGGGTGTCGAAGGTGCTGACCACATCATGCCCTGGGACTGGGCCCTTGGATTTTGAACTTCTAAAATACCACCAAAAATACATATGCACATCAGAAATGTGTGATTTGAAAATACTTTTTGGTATTTCAAGTGTCTGTGGCTGAAGTGACTCTGGCCTGATGCTGCTGGATGGCCTTTCCTTCTCAAGGCATTCCCCTTAGCTCCACACCAAGACATGGTATCGCAGTGAAATGCAATTTTCAAAGTGAGGAATGCTCTCAGATTGAAATGCAGCAAGATAGAGGCCTCAGATGAACCTCTGATGTTTCTCTTGGAATGAAGCAGAGGATCTGTTAATTTATATCACTCATTGAAAAGTGAACATTTTTGTGTGGGTGGGTGAGGAAAAGAGACTCAGCCTTGATCCAATAGGGGTAATATGGGATCACCACCTTCCTACACACATTTATCAGTGCTAAGGATGTGTTTGGCACAGGTGGTTAGAAGGTGAGGAAATACCTGGCATTGGGAATGTTTTCCGAATGTCAGTGTTTGGGATAAAGGAGATGAATCACCGGAAAGGAAATAGCTAACTACCACAGCACTTCCCATGGGATTTTGCTTGCTGCTGGTCTCACAAGAACCTTGTACGTGCAGAATGTGCTTGGGCAGATTGGGAACTAGGGCAGAGCAAGCACCTGGGTATGTCTGGGTAATCACTCACTGGCATGGGGGTGCCGAAAGCAACGCTCTGTGGTGTTACACCACCTCCTCTTCAGTCACTTTAGAACGCTCTGGTTCCCATCATGCGTTTTCCAGAGATGGGGTTGGGAGGTTTGTTGCCCAAAGTGGATGGATTTTCACCATGTTTTGTCTCAACTAGGACCTGATCAAGCACTGTGTGCACTATCCCCCTGTGAGGATATAAAGCATGGTTGGCAATCAGCATGTTTATGCAAAATGTAAGGTTTGGTATAGAGGGGAGTATTTGCACTGAAATTTATGCATGGCAAGCTCATCTGGGAGAGAACATTTTATCCTCCAGTGAGATAATGATTTGCTAATAGTTTAATCAAGCAGGGGAGATTTAATGCATCTGGCTGAAGGGACATTAGTGTTTCCGAAAAGGTCAGACCCATTAACAGCTCAGGAGGATACAGTTGAAACTGCTTCCTAAGTAACTCAAAGAACAGTGATCCTCAGAGGAACTTGGGGAAAAAAGCCAGAGGGAATTTGAATGAGCACCAAACAGTGCTGAGCTATGAAATTTCACTTGTTTCTCAAACCTGAGATTTTCTTTCCCCATAAAGTCCCAAAGAGCTGAACATATTCATTCCCTAAATGCTGGAACAGGAAGGGATGCAGGAGCCTTACCACTGATTTCAATATGGTTTTGTTGGGTTTTTTTTCCCTTCCTGTGTCTTCACTTAGTACTTTAAATGTGTCATCCACTCAGGTTCTGTAAATCAAGGACTCATAGAATCATAGAATTTTAGGGGTTGGAATGGACCTTACAGTTCACCTAGTTCCAGCCCCCTGCCCTGGGCAGGGACACATCCCCACTGAACCAGGATGCTCAACGTGATGCACTTGTGTTTGCTTTTTTCCTCCCTGTGCCCTTGCAGGGTTGTTTCTTGTTGTGTACCTGTTTGGAGAAAGAACCTGGACTAGGAGCATCACCTGTGTCAGGGTCAAACATTCCTCTGGTGACAGAGCTGATCCCTTCCCATGAGCTTATACAAACCAGCTGTAGTTTGACCAAACCAGCTGAGGCCATGGGAGATGCCTGTGTTTACCAGCAGCACTGAGTGTGCTGTTTGCCTCCTTCCCTGTCCTTGGCTTCTCTTTTCCACACTATCTTGCACAGGGCAGAGTAACCAGGAGCTCCCCTCTGCTGAGGGTGGCAGAGGTGAGTGTGCTGCCAGCACAGCAGGGAACGGTAGAGCTGTCACTGAAACACAGGCTCATCAAAGAGGGACCTAGACTGATACGCTGTCAGCCAGCTTCACTTGCCCTCTGCTCTTGCCTCTGGCTTTGTTGCTTTATTGTCCTGGGTTTGGCTGTAATTCCCAGCAATGGAAAAACATGTTGCTCTTTAAAAGCAGATGGGAATTCATTCCTAAAGGAAAAAATATGTCTCTTTAGGCTACTGCTATTGTTTCCTTTGAGTTTTATTTTTTGCCTGTGAGTTATTTCTAGCAACTTTTCATTTAATTCATTCTTTTTCTTGGGTTTTTTTTTTTTTTTTGGTGTTTTTTTTCTTCTTCAGACAGTGGGGATTATTCTTCAATGTCTTAAAGCACACACACCCCATATAGCAATGGTCACAAGTGGGGGTATATAAAGTTCATAGTAAAAATTACATTTGCAGTGATCAGGAAGGATTTGAAATTATTGGGTTATTTCTGCTTTTTGGAGTCTTTTTATTTATGTATTACAAATGCTTATATCAGCTCAGAGCAGTAGAATTGGCTTTTATGTTAAAAAAAAGGAAAAGAAAACACAATAAGCACTTTTTTTCCTCACACTGATCTGTTTTTCTGCTTTAAACCTGTTGTGCTGGCACTTGATCTTGTAAGTTATGATGTGTCGTGGGGTATGCGGTTAGGAGTGAACTTGCTGCTTTGGGTTTGACTCAACTCTACTCCTAAAGTATAAGGCAAGGCATACAAAGTGGAGAAAGCCACTAAAAAGTTATTTCACTTCATAGAAAACTATTTCCTCATCCTTCACTCTTATATACCAACTTCAGGGCTGGATCATCATAGAATCATAGCATTTAAAGAATGGACCGGACCTTACAGATCATCTGGTCCCAACCCCCTGCCCTGGGCAGGGACACCTCCCACCAGAGCAGGTTGCTCAACGCTGCCAGGGTTGGGGCAGCCACAGCCTCCCTGGGCAACCTGTGCCAGTGTCTCACCACCCTTACAGTAAAAAACTTTTTTCTCACATCCAGTCTAGACTTTCTCTCCTTCAGTTTGAACCCAATGTATACAAGTTGCTGTAAATGTTGAATATGTCTTACTATGGTAGCAAAAGATATGCCTGAAGTTTTTTGTTTCATTTTCCATGGCACTGCTGATTTATATCCACTTTTTTCATAAACTGGGGTGGGGAGAAGTAGATATTCTTACATATCCATTGCTATTTCTCATGCCTTTAAGATTAGCAAGTCTGACTTGCTTAAGTGCCTGTTATGACTACTTTTAGTAGCCTACAATGTCTGACTATCAAACCTCAGTGTTCAATTTATCCTTCTTTACACATATATTCATTTTCCCCTTGGGTGTGCTGAGTCCAGAGGAAGACCACCAAGTTGAATAGAGGGATGAAGTACCTCTCCTATGAGGAAAGGCTAAGAGAATTGGGATCAATGAGATCTAAACTACTTCTGATCATGATCTTAATTGGCACGAGGAATATTTAAATGTAGCACCTGAAGGCTAACGCAAATAGGATGTTTATACCAGATGAAACCATCCGGAGGAACACCTTGTGCTGTCCTACTTGTGTTTGTGGGACTGTGCCAGGTAAATTGCTGACAAGGTGGAAGAAATGTTAATGAATGGCAGAGGAATAATAGAGCCCAGGTATTAAAGCTTATTAATCTCCCTGAGTATTGTTGCTGTGAAGGAAGAACATGTACTTTAATGACAACACTAACTGTTTATGCTTCACTGAACTGTAAAGATTGGAGAGGGGAGTGTGTGTATGAATTAAAATATTTGAACAGGTATTGGTATCTTTGTGTACATATAAAATAGGATGTTTGCCTTTGGCAGTCATCAGCAAAGTCATTGTTTCTGTGGCAAAAATTTGGAGCCTAATAATGAATAATAAAATAATATCTAATAAAACCAAATCACATTTAACTGTGAATATGTCATACGATAAATGTACTGAATTTCAAACTTCAAAGCTGTCACCAGTAAAACTACATTTGTGCAGAATTTGCACCAACTGTTCTGCTTCCCTTGTTTTCTCCTATGAAAGAAAGAATATTTTGTATGTGTAAAGTGAATGTTGAGTTTATTTTGGGAGGGATGATCCTTACTGATAAATTTTCTGGGGAGGAGTTGTTTGTTTGTTTTTCCTTAACATTTTAATTGTGATATGCTTTAATACTTCCCATCCCTAAAAATATGTACGAGCCACAGGCTTAATCACTTGTCATCCCATAAAGCTATTTGAGTTTAAAAATGCACTCTGCAATATTCTTTTCAAAGAGGTTTGGATTAAGCATAATTTTATTTTTCTAAATGAGATATTTGGGGAAAGAATAGTTGAAATATTTGCTTTTGTTCCACTTTCTTTTTATCTCCGTCAGTTTTAGCAATAACATTGCTGGAGTTGGTGGCTTTTTGGTGAGATTAAGCTGCTCAATGTTAATTCTGAAACCATTTGAGAAGTTGTTAGTAATTAAGACAGTCACTGGTGCCACCAAAACAAGGCAATTTTCATTCTTGCCATATAACTTCTGTTTTCCAGAGCCCTGCTGGAAAGCTGATGAGCACAAACACTGCTGTAGCTCAGATTTTTGTATATCACAAAGTGGAAGTTGTTATTTCCAAGTTATTTTTTATGGTTACCCTTAAAATACATATGGAAATGCATAAAGCTTTGGATTGCCTTTGGCAAAAGGATTAAAAGGTTATTGGCTGATGGAAATGGCACGATAACAACTCTGCAGCAAATTATTAGCTATGTTAGAAGCAATTCCGGGGTCTGTTTTGCTTTTTAATTAAACTTTTTCAAACTATCACCTAGTTCTCAGCTTAGGCTTTTTTTGTTTCCTGTCTTTGTATAATGAACACATCAAGGATAGCTGGGTAGAAAAAAAAGCCTTTCAGGTTTTAGTCTTCTGTAATTTGTCCATGGCATTGCGTGTATAGAAGTGAGCCATCGGATCTGGCTTGACCACTTGCAGTGGAAGAAAACAGAGCAAAGCCCGAGATGACTGCAATTGCTAATCGGTCTTGACATCCCCATTGTCAGGGGAGGAGAACCAAGAGTGTTCTGTCCAGTTTAAAGGAGCTGCTTTAGATTTTGTTTGATGGTTTATTTTCTTATTTAGGGAAGGGGGGATGGGATAGAGCGGAGCAGCAATCTGTCTTCTGTTTTGTCTTATTGTGCATTTTACTGGAATAAACCAACTTTGTCTTTGTCCAGAACTGCTCCCACTGAGCTCCCATTTGATGATAAACTGATGAAGAGGGGTTAAAGAAAATAAATGCTCATAGGTTAGACTCTGTGGGTTTGCAAGTACTCGTGAGTTCGTGTCAGGAAAACTCTTTCCGCTCAATCTCTCTTCAGCAGCCGATTTCCCTTGCACGGCATGTTTTTTGTTGTTCAGCCAAGGATGAGGGACCAAAGACAAGAAGCCAGGAGGACAGGTTGTTGGGGATTTTTCCCATGACAGGGGCTTGGGTGTTCAGCACTGCCACAAGCATGTAAAAAGCCCACATCCAAACCCCACATGCTGCTCGTAATTTCTGGTTACCTGTGCAAGTGGCAGTCGTGGCTGTGTACCTGGAGAGGGTGTTTTGGAGAGTTCCCTTGCCACGGAGGGCATACAGCAGTGCTGGAGGGACACAGGCTCATCACAAGCTCTTGTGGTACCATTTCATGGAATCTTGCTATTTCTGTGGTCATTCATGTGTTACATAAACCAAGGGGAAGAGAACCAAACTGTGCTCCTTTGTTAGCGAAACAGAATTTGCAGGCAACAAAATGCATGTGGTAATTTAGTATCAACAAGAGGAAACAAAACTTTTCTCGATTGTGACTTGTCTAGTTTAAGGCCTGAGGACTTCCAAAGAAGTCTTGAGACTCTTCTTTTAGTATTCAAATAGCAAATGCTCATCATAACGAGCTGTCAGTTCTCAGAAGTGGAGTATAGTCCAGATGTTAAAAGCTGAAAACTTGCTCTTCATTTCTAACATTTGTTGTCGCCAAATTTGCAAAAGTACTTGTGAAGTACTCAAGTAATTAAAACGTGGAATTTGGGGGGATTTTAAGAGAGCTTTTTGCATGTGATTAGATATTTTTGTTTGAGAAGTGTATATATACCTCTCTAATGACCTTCTTTGTCTCGTTTATCTTCTTCAAGCGTATATAAAAAATAAGTTCTATGAATTTATCCATCCAGAAAGGATTCTGTTCTTTCCTCTTCTTTTTTGTATACTGTCTTTGCACTCACAAGCTGAAAAAAAATCTTTTGGAACTCATTGGTTTATTTATTAAAATAAAAATCTGTAGTTTGTCTTCATTAACACTTGTTTATTTATATCAATATTTATGGAAGAGCAGGAAAAAGAAGACAAAGGACTATGAAATTCATTTGTCTTCTATCAGTGCTTGGAAGTTGGAGTAAGAAAGTTAACTTGAGCATTGAGACAGTACCTTACCCTAGGCTAATTGTTTACCACTGAAGAGAGAGTTTGCATGCAGGAGGGAGTGTTATGTTTTGGACTTACTTCCTTGTAACTCATAAATCTTGGCTGTACAAATGTTCACTCATTAATTAAGGCTTTCAAATTAATCTGTTTCCTGACTGGACTTGGCTGTTTTTGCATAGAGCAATGCTGTTGCCCAACCTCCCTGTTTCAGAGCACTCTCCAATGTGTGATACGGAAGGATGATGTTTATTGTGGAGAGTTAATGAACAGCACCTAAGGAGGAAGGGGGAGGCAGTTGGTTACTAACATGTGCAGGAAATAGGAACACACTGCTCATTTGGGGTTTGTGTCCTGCTTGTTTTACCCTTTCTTTACAAGCATGTGAATGTATATATATTTGTGTCATCCTTCCTACTTATGCAGCCATACAGGAGCTTTTATGATATATGTGATTATTTCTCTAATATTAAGTATTTTCAAAAATCTGTCCTGGAGATGTACATTTCCCAGCCATTTCAAACCAAAAATGTTTTCATTATCTGGGTCCTAGTTGACTAGATGTGAATCACAGCAGTCCGCTTCCTTCAGTTCTGCATGTGCAAAGGATTTCATTAATAACTTAAAAGGTTTAGGTTAGATGTTAGGAAGAAATTCTTCCCTCTGAGAGTGGTGAGGCACGAGCACAGGTTGCCCAGAGTGGTGGCTACCCCATCCCTGGAAGTATCAAGGTGAGGTTGGATGGAGCTCTGAGTAACCTGGTTGATTGGAACCCATGGCAGAAGGGTTGGAACAAGCTAATCTGTAAGTTCCCTTCCAACCTGAACCATTCCAGAATCCTTTTTTTTATTTTAGTAAAATGATTTTTCCATAATCGAGAAAACCCTTGACATTCTAACAGCATCAAAGAGAAGGTATGTTTTCAGTTTCAGTGAGTCCTAAACTAAGCCTTTGTAAACATTTCCAGGTCTTTCAGTATTACCTTTTACAGATTTCTGATGAGAGATGTGACTGTACATGTTTGTGAGGAGCAGTGGCCAGAGGAGTCCCTCTCCTTTTCATCAGCAGTTTGAAATGGAATGGCCTCAGTGCACTTGCAAGCATGTGAAGGAACAGCCTTTTAAAATCGTCTGTGCCACTCTTATCATGTCTTTTTGGAGCAGTGAAAGAGGTTATTGTCATCCAATAAGTTCTTTTACAAGTAGCTTCATGTGTTGAAGTTGACCACAGAGACACAGTGTCAAAGATGCACAGGCAGCGAGTGACCCACTGAGTTTGGCAGGTGGGGGAAATCCACGTGAGCCTGTCATGCTTGGTAATAGTACCACGTGGACCATGATAGGAACACTTGCTAAATTATAAAACGTATCATTAGCAAACTCTGGTCATAAATCTCTCTTCTGCCAGTCTGTATTTGGTTGGAAACAGTCCTGGGCTTGCTGGGAGATAGATTGGATTGTCTCATGGGTTTCTCCTTTCTTGTGAATTTGATTAAATCATTTGACACATCATATTTGGTAACAAGTAAACTATATTTCACAGCCTGAAATGATGCCTGTGTGACATGTATAATTTGAAACCTGCTGTTACATAAGACTGAGCATTCAGTGTTGCATTTGGTAGTATCTATGTGCAACCTAAGTAACAGAATAAATTATCGTTTGCCTCATTGCCATATACTAAGTAGGACTAGTTTTGCCATGTGCAGATGTAAAATCAGGACCTATATTCAAAATACCTCTGGGGCATTATTACAAACTGTGTGTTTTGCAGGCTGCACATCTGTTTTGGTACCTGTCTCCTGAGGGGTGTTTCCAGTTGGTTGCATCAAGGCACTTTGGAATGGCTGGTGCTGCTTTTTCCTCCATTCCAATACCATGCCATACAGCAGAGTCATTCAACCTATTTAACAAGTGCCTACAACTAAGTAACTAAAGTAAATAAAGAGGGTAAGTTAACACAGTGGTGGGAGCCATGACCAGTGACAGCTCCTTGGACCACAGGAGCTGCTCTGCTGATTTTTCAGTCCTGGAGCTCCTCAGGCTTCTGCTGCAGAGACCAATGCAGTATGATTGCTCATGCTGTGGTTTCTCAAGGTGAACAAAACAATGATACTGGTGTTAAAAAGATAAACCCAGTCCAGTCCTAGCCCAGTCAGGATCCGCATGGAACAGGTTGTTCCCTGTGAGTCGGAACAACACTGATAACATTTGGCAGGGATAGCAAATACGCATTAATATTTGCATTATGATAACAGAGAGAGTCTATTTTGAGGTTTATATTTGATACTAATAATTCATCCTTGGCTTTGAGGTGATTCCTGAAAGAAAGTATCTGTTTCCTACAGGAACAGTCTCTCTTGAACGTCTCGTTTTTTAAAATGGAGAGCTTTTAGTCACTTTATTTTTACCATTTAAAATCCAGCAGTTTTATTGTACTAATGTTTAGCCTGCCAGGACATTTTAGCACCAGATTTCTTTCCTTTGAAAACAGTGAGGAGTTTTGGGGTTTTTTTCTGTTTCTTTCTTCTTAATTCATATGCAACAGTTAAGGAAAGCTTAATTAGCCCCAGCATGGAGGGTGAGGGAGAAGAAACAGTGCTCAGCAACTGAGAATATAACGAGCTGTATTTATACAGAAGTGATTGTATTACCTAAATCCCTTTCTCTTTAATTTATTTTTTGATGAGTTTGGGGGCTAGGAAGGGAGGGAAGGCACAGGCTCAGGAAAAATAATGGTGAAGGGAGGAAAAAATGCTTCCATGAATCTGGAAAACAGAAATATAATGAGCTATCTCTGTTTCCCTGTAGAGCTGAAGCACTGGTCTTGCTCTTAAAAGACCTTGATAGAGTCAGAGTTTAAATTGCAGGAGGTTTGCAAAGGTTGGAAAAGCTGTGGAAGTGGAATTTTATTCGTCAAGGTGTAAACATAGGACTGGGCTGATCCTGGATAGGAAGGCCAGTCTTGTTACTGGTTTTTATTAAAATATTTTGTTACTTCTGCTGCAAATTAACATTGGTTTGAACATTTTCTCTCTTAAGTATTGTTCAGTCTTCCTTATTAAAAAAACATTTCCTCAGTAATAATAGGTTCCATATGTAGATGTACTATGCATGTAAAATGATACGTATTAATATAAGTAATCGCACATGAAAATGTGTTTTTGTGCTTTTCGCCGTGTAATGACTCTTCCCTCTCCAGCCTTCTGCCCCCAAAACAAGCAGCACAACAAGAAAACCCATTGAAAGGAAATGTGCACTTTTAAATAATTTTCCAGATCCCACATTTTCCAAGTTGAGATGGAGCTGGCTGAGGAGGCAGTCAGCCGGCAGAGATGGATTGCTGGCTGTTCCAGGAACAGCTTGACGGTCTGTGCCGTGGGGTCGATACCACGAGCTTGCGTGCGCCTGACAGCGAGTGCACTCGGCTCAGGAAAGCTGTTCACCATGTGCTTCGCTTCAAACATGAGGCCAAGTCCCTCCTCCTCCTTCAGGATCCTTTCCACTGATGAGGAGGAGACTTACTCAGGTGCTCTCAGCTGAGCCTTGCTTGAGTGCTTTGCTGATCTGCAGTGCTGCAGTGAGATAGAATGACTTTCCACTACTTCACATACCATCTCCAAAACCTGTGGAAAAGTATTTCTTAAAAAGAAGGAAAGCAAAACCCCCTTTGCTTTTGAGAGGGTTGCAACACCCAACCTTCATTCCTTAAAAATCTAGATCGAGAAAAAGCCAAGTTGCCTTGTGAAAAATTTATTTTTTAAAATCTTTTTCTTTATGAATTTAATAAAAAGATTTCCATGTGTTCCTATTAAGTCTTGGAACCTGATGCAATCCATCAGTTTGGCTGATGAGATGTTCTCCAAGTGTCCTGCAGAGATGAGCTTGCCAACTTCCGCAGGATGGACGGTGTAGGGAGAGGAGGTGGGGGAGAGCTACAAGCATTCTTCACTCCTGGCAGTTCCATGTGCAACAACACTTAAAAGACTGTCAGAACCATTTCCCAAAGCAAAAGGGACTCATCAGATTTTTCTTCAGCCCAGAGGTTGATGGCAAATTTAAAAGTTAAAATCCTGAGTAAGATGAAGTAGTACAGGACATATCTGTCTCATTGCTTACATAGAGACAAATGCAGTTACTAGTTTTACTTTTATAATTTTTGCTTTAGACTTTCTTGTGACAAAAAATTATTTAGACACACTAAATTGAATAATTTCTTTAGTTTTGCTTTAGTTTTTACTTTAGAAATAGAATTCAAAATGTTTCACCTTCAGAAGATTTTAAGTAATCCAACTCAAAATGACTTTTTCAAGATTTCCTTTCAATTTTGTTGCAAAGTGGAATGGGTGAGGTTCAATTTGACCCATTTGTTTATTTGGCTTGGGATTAAATAATATATTCTGCTTGGGAAATATTCTGTTCTCAGTTCAGCAGAATGCTGTTGCAATTCTGCTTTTGGATGAACCTAAAATCAGAGGGAGTTTGGCTTTCTGAAACCGGCAGAGAATAAAAAAGGTTATTTGGGGTTTTTTTTTTGCACATGTTAATAGATGCACTTAGAATCATAGAATTGAAGGGTTGGAATGGACCTTGTAGATCATCTAGTCCCAACCCCCTGCCCTGGGCAGGGACACCTCCTCACTAGATCAGGTTGCTCAAGGCTCATCCAGCCTGGCCTTGAACACTGCCAGGGTTGGGGCAGCCACCACATCCCTGGGCAACCTGTGCCAGCGTCTCACCACCCTTAGAGTAAAAAACTTTTTTCTAATATCTAACCTAAACTTCCCCTTCGTCAATTTGAACTCATTACCCCTTGACGTATCATTGCAGTTCCTAACACAGAGTCACTCTCTGGCTCCTTGTAGGCCCTTCAGATATTGAAAAGTTGCTCTGAGGTCTCCACGCATCTACTTTGTCATTCCTTTGTTAAGAAAACTGAGCAGTCCAGGCAGCACTAATAGCCTGCAGGCTGCACTTTCACACAGGAACCCAGGTATTCCTGTTCTTAGGTGTGTATTGACTCCACACTTGAAAGATAACACTTTCTATCTCAGGTGGAAATGGCAAAGTTGTAGGAAATAGGTGTTAGGAAGCCTATAGAGGAATATTTAGGTGATCTGTATCTCAAAATGTATTCTGTTTTGAAAATGTATTTAAATGATTGTATGATTATACATAGTTGTGGGTGACTAATCTAGTCTGTTGCTGCAGGTCATGGGAATAGTCATAAAGAGTATTTATTCTGGGCATGAACCCGGATACGTGCTTTCCCGACATGTTTCCCATATGGTCTGTAAGTAAACAGTAAATCAGATAGAGAGGAATTGAGGAAAGAGAGGAAGTGAGTTAAGTGGGGATTCTGCAGCATTAAAACTGCAGCCATGCATGGTTTGAAGCTCTAACTTGTTTTCTCTGACAGAAAGAATTAGTCTAAGTGGAATAAAGATGTTCTGCAGACCTAGAAAACCTGAGAAAACCCTGTTTGGAGGTTGTCACTTCAATATACATGAAGAGTTTCAATCTCAACTCATGTGTTTGCTCCTTGTTTATCTGTTTTACCTGATTCACCTTTAATTCCAGCCAAGGAATCCATCCCAAGGCTCTGCAGTGTTCCTCAGTACTTGTAGCCTAAGCATGTTTTCTTTTAGTCACATAGCAATTTCCCTGTCATTTCATAGCTCCTGTATCATAGGCTGGGAAATTTGCTCTTGGATGCAGCTCTTTCCGTGCCCTGCAATCCCTCTGATTTCCCTAATGTCCTTGTCTTCTTTCGTGGGCTAAAGCAAGTGCAAGCTTTCTGTGGGAAATGACTGGGAGATTAGAGAGAAGAAGTTGGTTTCAATCCAAAGGGTGGTGAGATATATTAGCACAGTTTATAAGATAAAGCCAAATCTCCATTCTCTGTTACCTCGTGAGACTCCAGCCTAGGGCTAAATGCAGCCACAGACAAATGCTCTTGTACTTCTGAGGGCATGTCAATGTGAGGAAGTTATCCTGGTATGAGATAGGGTGTGAATGTAAATGCAGTAGCTGTTCCAGCATAACATCCTATGGAGACAAGGTCTTGGTGAAGTGACTAAAAGCAATGGAATGACTCCAGGGGAAGCTGAGGACACTGAGCCCCCTCTGTGCACCTCTCAGCAGCCAACCCTGTGGGCAGAGGATGGGCTGAACACATCTCCCAGGTCTTTTTTTTAAATTTATATCTAGCCATCTTTGCACTGGCTGCTTTTGCTGTCACTGTGGAAATCATGATTTATTGCTCCTTTTATCAGTTGTCATAAAGAGGTGGAGGGTGATGGCCAACAGTGTTACTGTAGGTGCCTTGTGAACACAAACCATAGTTTAACACCCAGTGTGTGAGTGATGGGGAATATTTTAGCTCTGCCATCCCTTCCTGGTTTTTGTCATTCCTACAAATTAACAGTCCTGCTTTGATCTTCTTTGTGGCTATCTAAGGTCTGTTAATGTACAGTGTGCAGTGTCAGAGAGGGGTATGTGTGCATGGACTCTTCACATGGTACTCTAGGAGTTAATACTCACCTTTTTTACTGCTTGAGAGGTTGCTGCACCAGTTTTTAGGCCTATGCAGTGTGATTCAGTTGTTACCTATTCTTTATGGTCTGCTGGAAATTAGTGTTTATTTTTAAAGTGCCTTTTTCCAGATTAAATAGAGCATTAATTAGTCCATGTGAGGAACAGAGAGCATTATTCTACCGCAGCTTTCCATCATGTCGAAAACTCATTACCAGATGTAGAGATCATAAACAAACACACATGGCTGCTGCATGTAAATCATCTGCAGGATAAATTGCTGCTGATCTCTTCTGATTAGGTCACTTTGTCTTCCAGCTCATTAATACGCTTTTGACCACGGAGGATATTTAGGTGCTAATAACTCACAAAGCAATATACAGGAGAGCATTAACTTTCCATATTTGTTAAACTTATTTCCCTCTGGATTTTTTGCCCATGGTCTAGGCTACTCGTTTTATCTTGGAAGAGTAGTTGCATAGTCAAAATTTTCCTTCATAACTGATGTTTGCTTCCACAAGGTCTATAGCAGAATATACAAAGAGTCTTCCCAAAGGCACACAGAGACGATGCTACAGAAATTAATCTGAAATTATTAGGCCAAAGTCTTTGCTGGCACAATCCCCAGGTGAGTTATGCCAGCAGGTAAATTGGCCTGAGGATAAATAAACCTAATGAAAGCTGGGAATTGCTAATTTAGGACCTGATCCTGCCTGTTACTGATGAATTAGATCCCACTGCAGTAACTCCCATGGCAATCCCTGACACCAGTCCCTGCCATGCCAGGCACCTCAGTGGCTGCTGTCACCCTCCACTACTAATGGTCCCTGAGGTCTGGGACATGAATGAGCACTGATCTCAGGAAGGCACTTCATCCCACACGTCAGCAGAGCTTTCTACGTGGTGAAAAATGACATCTGTGATAGAGCCAGACCTCTAATCTTATGTCCACAGTCCTTCTAAGGGACAGTCAACTGGCTCCTGTTTAGAGTGAATTTGCCCAACCCTGCCAAGATCCTCGGCATGTAATGTCTCCTGCGCTCCAGCAGAAGAGCCCATATTTCTTACCCCTCTCTCATTATTTCTTATCCCTCTTCCAGCCTCTCTCAGAGCACCAGCCACACACTGCCTGAGCTGCTGACCACAGCAAAATGACGTGGCAAGGATGACTGGCCTTGTACCAGACCTTCATGTTTCTTCCTATTTTCCTTTTACTGGAGTATATAAAAAAATAGGTAGAAATACTTGATGACTAACTGTCCTATTTTGCCTGCTCTCTGCTTGTATTCCAGCTGTCAGTGGAAGCCCCTGGCTTTCTACTTCAGATATTTAACAAGTTTAGGTGTGAAATGCAGATGGTTTCCACCTTGGAAACAGAAGATTTGTGTGACTGTGAAAAGGAAGAACAGGAGTTTGTAGAAGATTTTTCTGTTAAATATATGCCATGTGGGAGTTTGGGACCCCAGGATGCCACTACTTCTCATAGGTGCTTTGCACATAACCCTCTAGCTGCAACTAGTTTAACTATTTAATGTTAATGCTGTGTTTAAGATCTAAAGCACCAAAGGAATGTGACACACTGGCATTAATCACTTCTCCCCGTTACAAGTGCATAGATTTTAGCATTCATAATTTGATTAAATCCTGCATTAGAAGCTGCTTGTAGTTCTGACAATGGGTAAGTAGGTGCCATCCCCTGAAAGTAGAAAAAGGTCTTGTTTGTTCACTGAACTTGTTGTGCTCATTGATTTACAGCTTCCATTTAGCTTCCAATTATTAAAAGCAGATAAGTGTTGTGGAACATATTTAAGCATGTGCTTTACTTCAGTTGTGCTAACTGACGTCAGAGGAACCCAAAGCAGATGCCTGTGTGCTTTCAGAGATGCTTTCTTGAAACAGGGAGAGAGGAAAAGAGAGAAGTCTCTCCTTCCCTTCTTGGCTTTCCTCTTTTCATGTGTGAGTAACATACTGTGCGTCTGGTTTTGTTTAAATTCAAAGATGGCAAACAACCCCACTCTGTGAAAACTTCCTACTTCTTCCCATCCTTCTTTATGCTTTGGGTTTTTTCCTTCTTGCTATTGATATTTGGGAACCTGCAGAGACAAAGTGATGCAAAACTTGGAGGTCTTAGAGAGGAGTTTCTTCTAGCAGTGTTTGTGTAAAGCCCTGTGGTCCCAGGAAAGCCCCCCAGTTCCACTGCTTGGTTTGCTTTTTTAAACACAGCATGGGCTAATCCTTCATTTGCAGGGGATCTGTCAGGAGAGAGGTAGCAGGGAGATGGATGGGAGAATCTCCCAGCTCATAACAGTTGGTTGAATTGCCTCTTTTACTGAATAACATTCCTGAAGCATGTTCTAATATTTTATAGGTCTCATGAAAGACACAGATACTTGTTGGTAAATTACAAGTCTGTGAACCCAGTAAACCTGTTGGTTCTTCTGAGTCAAGTGTGCTTGATGTTCAGGTGAATTTCATGAGTTTAAATGGCAGTAGCATACCTTACAATAATTCTACCAAAAAAAAAGAGTGTATAAACAGACTCACTTTTTAAAAAGGTAATAAATTGATAACAATTTTGTTTGGGAATTTACTTTTTTTTAAAAATGAAAACACTGAAGCATTTCCTGACACATTTGCAACAGCTAAACAAGATTTGTGTTGAATTCACATGTATATGCAAGTGTTAGGTGGCTGTCTCTGCCAGCAACTCAGTTTGTGTTCTGATAGACCAAACAACACTAAGTGACAGCACTGAAAATAATTTTGCAGAGGGACTCTGTGTCAGGAGCTGCAGTGACAGGACAAGGGGCAATGGGTACAAATCAAAAGAGGGGAAATTTAGGTTAGATATTAGGAAAAAGCTTTTTCCTCTGAGGGTGGTGAGACACTGGCACAGGTTGCCCAGGAAGGTAGTAGATGCCTCAGCCCTAGCAGTGTTCAAGGCCAGGCTGGATGAGCCTTGAGCAACCTGATCTAGTGAGGAGGTGTCCCTGCCCAGGGCAGAGGGTTGGGGCTGGATGATCTGTGAAGTCCATTCCAACCCTTAAAATTCTATGATTCTATGAACTACCCAGGAGTGTACATAGTTGTAGCACTAACAGCTGCATGTCCATCAAAGTTTGGGTTATGTAAATAGGGTTATGTTGACCCTGATAGTGAAGTCTAGTGCTGATGAGAGATTTCAAACCCACCCTTCTGTGTGCAACAATGTAAGCATGAACTTGTGTTGAAGCCATGTAAACTTGATCAGGATCTTCTTTTAATTGAGAAATCATATTACAAAATACATCTGTTCCCAATAGTTTCAAGAAACGCCTTGTGGCAATTAAAGCTATTGCTAGCTCAGAAAGTAGTACCAGGAAGATGTCCAGCACATTTTTAGTGATTTCCCCCTTCTAGGTATATATATACTGTGTTAAAGAGAGGGATCAGCAGTCCATCAAAAGTACATAAATTAAGAAGTCCCTTGGTGGCTGATTTAATAATCTAAGCAGTATGTATTAGCTAAAGGAGAACTGGGAAGTAGCATGTACACTTACTTGCTGTAAGGTTGTCAGGCTGTACTTATTCATAAATCTTGCAAACTGAAAAAACCCACCCTGATAAGATTACCAAGACAAGACAAATTCCAGCCATAAATAGATTTTTGACTTCCTGCTCATCTCTTCTTTCTCCTGCCCTTCGCACTCCACTCGGGTATAACGAGCTGCCAGGGCTGTGCAGCTCCTCCAGGTGAAGGTCAGCTCTTGATATATTTTTGATCATCATGTAAACTTCTCCTGTTAGTATGTGGTCCCCGTTTTAACCTCTTTGCAGATTCCCCCGATTATCCCAAATCACTTTCACATGGAGCTGAGGTTAAGCTTTATTTCTCTTGGCTTGTCCCTTCTGTAGCAGACACTTCGTCTTCACTTTGAAAGGACAAAGCGATGTTCAGCTGCCTGGGCCTGCGCCCAGCATTTGATTTATACATTATTTAATTTCCTTTAGAAAATTGGAAGCAGAACTTTAGGAGTGGAAGTCAGTCCTTTTCATTTGTTTAAGGATCTTTTAGGGCTAATATAATCATCGATAGTAGATGTCAGCATGATCAGGGTGACTTAAGGTAAAGCAAAGAAAATTGAATACCAGGGGAAATTCTTTTGCAGTGAAGAGGGTGCCAAGATTTATAGCTGTGCACAACGTCTGTGGGTTGTGAATTGTGGCATTAAAAAATGAAAATGGAAAGTCGTGGGGGTTTTGAGTGACACATTGGAAACACCTGCCTCCCCTGGCTGCACAGCAGGCTGGGGCAGGAAAGGTTCGCACCCTTTGTGTTACATTTGCAATCCTTTCTTGGACTGTGGGGGCTCTCTGGAACTTAATTCAACCAAGGAGCTAATTCTGCAGGAATTCCTCAGTCTGGAGGTTTGCATTTGGGCTGACTCTGCATTCACTTCTGCAATTAGGTCTGCACATGCCGGTAAGTGACTGCCAAGGCAATTTGAAAATTTCTCATGCAGTGGAGTCAGGAAATTAAAAATTAACTCTGGAAAGGACATCATATAATATTTGGCAGTGTGGTTTGAGTACTGTGTCCACTGAGGGGTGGAAGGTCCTCCTCTTACCAAACCCCCAAAAATAAAAAGTATGAAAGTTGAAATATGTCTTCCATGGGACTTTGAATGATCCACAGCTGAGGGAAATATCGGAAGGGGAGAGGCCTGTGGCATGCATGTGCTTATGGATACAATACGACTTACTTGTGTCCTTTAATTTAGCAAAATAGCATTTAATTACACAGAATAAGAGTCCCACGTTGTTTCAGGCTCTGTGGTGCTACGACTGCTGTTCCTGACATGGTTATGTAGGGCGAAAAAAGTGTTCAGTGCCAGAGTGTTGCTGTGAGGCTATGCCCATTCCACGTCTCAGAGTAGTGAATTTGATTTGTAAGTCACTTGCTAAGTAGGAGTTGCACTTACAGCACGAGGGAGGCTCTCTGTGCTGGCTGTGAACACACAGGTGAGGCACTCAAATGTACCCTTTGGTACACTCACCCTCACAAATTCAGGCTGCTGAGGTAAGTACCAGTTGTGTAGTGTCAAACAAATGAAAGGGAGGAATTAAATCCAACTTCCCTGTGAAATTTCATGAATTTAAAGTTTGCCCATACCACGCAAAGCAAATGACTGATTGCACAGTCTTCCAAACACCATGAAAATCATAAATTTGGTAGCAAATGTTAAGAATATCTCCTGATCTTTAATGTACTGAATAATTACAAAGTGGAGTGAAAATAGCATTTGGGGTCTGGTTCAGTATGGAAAACTGCTTCTGTGGTAGCATCCTTCATTCTTCATGCTGCCTTCATTCTTTTGATCACTTTTACTGGTTTTGGATAGGGGCTAATACTTTCTGTCTGAGCGCTACTGTCTTTGCATCGAACATGAAATGAGTAAACATAACACACAGGGAAGTGGAAAGTTCCCACTTTCTCATGCACATAGGCAATTCCTGAGCAAATGAGTTAATAAAACTCACCTCTTGACTAGGAGCTGGAAACAGTACTAGTTGTAGAAATCTGTGCAAGGAAGACTGAGCAGCATGAGCTAAAGACAGTGTCAGTGTTGCTCAGTAATTAAGGTGTCCTTTATTTACTACCTCTTCCACTCAGCTGCTGTTAGATGCTGTCATCCTTAGCATCCTCCTCTACACCTCTGTGCCATGCAAAGTGGACTGCTAGGTGATCTCTGAGCCTGCTAGATAGGGTAGAATGGCTCCAAGGAGAGCAGTTGTGCTTTATTGTGTAATTATATAACTTGGCAGCACAATTCAGTGTAGTAAAGTATTTATGGAAATCCATGGGAAGGCATATGTGTGCTGCAGGCTCCAGCAAGAGGAGTGCATCCACAGCACTGCAGGTAAGAGGAGCAGATGATCTTTTCCCAGCTTCCCCCCACAGACAACTGCTAGATATTTTGAGGATCCAGGCTTGCATGTTTCTTGTACAGAGGGTTGCAATACAGGCTAAGGGTGCTTTTTGTTCACACTCCTCAGGCAATAGATTTGAAGGATGTTTAGGATGGGTACAACCCTTGATACTGGGTTGGTTTTTTTTTCATTTTGTCCTTTATCTCTTTTGCCCAAAGCCCTTCTAGCCCATGTCTCCTCTCTGCCTTTCTTCTTGCTCCCTGTTGTTGTTCCCTTCATCTTTCTTCCCTCCTTTCTCCCTTTGGACAATTCCCTTGGATACAATTCCTTTCTCTAGTGGTGGAAACTGGGAGGGGGAGCAGATTTTTTTCCCTGACTGAGATTAGGCTCTGGTAGATAAACCAGCCCCTTAGCAGGAGGCAAAAATCCTGATGGTGACTTCAATTCCCAAGTGTTCCTCAAACCTCAGGATCACTTCAGGACAGTCCTACATTGTTTCTTAATGGCTTTTGAGGCTCTTTTAGCTATGGTCCTTAGTTCTGTTACAGTCAGTGTTTCTCAGCTCACTCTTGTGGCATCCTCCTTCAGGCATCATTCCCTCCTCCCTTGATCTCAGCCTCTGCCATGGTGTTGATGCTATCCTGGCAAGTCTTCCTGCTGCCAGGAAAGGTGGGAGACAGCCTCCAGCAGTGGCTGTGAAAATAGTGACTAAAGACAGTCTTCCCCAAAGGTTAAGCACCTATCTAAAGGTGTGATCACTCTCACCCCCCTCTGTCACTGCTGGGAAAAAGGTGAGTGCCTCTCTGCAGGACTCAGATGGCCTGAGGGGCATCCTGGGGACTTGTGGATTTGTGCAGAGGGCCCAGAGCTACTGTGCTTTGATGTAGGCACAAAGGTTTGATGTGGGGAATGGTGAATCTAGAGCACCATGGCCAAGGGGAGCGAATGTCACAAAGCTCTAGGGGCTGAACGCTCTTAAGCGTAAATTTCATACATTTCTGGCCTTGAATTGCTTGAGTATTGTGCTAGTCTGCAACTTAGTAGTTCAGACGCTGTTAATGTTGAAAAGGAAAGCTGCATACAGTGTGGAGAAAGGGGAAGGGAGACTCCTCTGCTTCCCCCTATGCATATTTGCAAAAATGTTAAGGGTATATTTTAAGTGTGAAACATCTTTGTTAAGAGAAATGCAAGTGACCCATTTGCTAAGTCTTCATAGGTTGGAAATTTGCATTACATTGTCTTGCCTAGACAAGGAAGGAGGGGGCAAAACCCAAGAGATCAAGGAGGTTTCCGCAATAACATGGCACAAGCTGAGAAGGAGTTTACGAATATGAAAGAGAAGAAATGGAGGAATTTGCTAAATTAGATCTGTTATCCATGAAGTAGCAGATTTGGATATCCAGAACTCTGGAATTGACTTTCAGACATGACATGGCATGAATTCAGTTTTCTTAGCTGCAGGAGAGCACTCAAATGACAAGTTGTAAAGTTAGCAATGCAAAAGCAGATACCTTTAGTGACTTTCTGTCCCATTAAAATGTACTACTGACATAAATCCTTAACTCAAGGGAATTGTTGGTACACCACTTTTCTTGTTCCTTATATTTATGCCACTCGAGGTTTCATTTCTTGCAATAATCATTTCTTTTCTGGCACAAGCAAAACTTGCATTATAACTTAGGTAAGTTCTTTACCAGCCATTTTGCTTCCTCCTTTAGGTGTAATAACCATACACAAAGGCATTTAGCTGTGGCTAACATAATTGCTTTCTAGGCTTGACTGTCCTCCCAACCACATGCTGCCTCCCTGGAATACAGACATGCAGTTGCCCTCCTCCCTGATTTTTCTGGGAAACATGAGCAGCTGGGTACCATGGGAAGCTCCAAGAGGGAAACTTATACACAGCCTGAAATTCCTCTAGCATTCTGCTGAGAAAATAGATACTCCACAGGAGACATCTCGCACCTTCCAGGAACTGAGACCCCCATACATAAAAGCAAGAGAGCTTCCATTGAGGACATTATTCATCTTGCAATCTAAAGGCCTTGTGTCTTTTCTCCCCAAATGTCTTTTCTCAACCCCTGCCTCAACTCAGGATGTATAAGTAGCCATGCAGAGACCCATACCTCTCTCATATTATGGTAGGATTTGTGTGTTTTCTGTTCAAATTGGTAGAAACACTACGTTTCCAGGAGGTTTGCCATTATTTTTAACTGAGTTTGCTTTTACTGTATTGTACTATGATAGCTCATACATAGGTAACTACAAATATAGTTGC
Organism: Acanthisitta chloris; assembly: GCF_000695815.1. Classification (NCBI taxonomy): domain Eukaryota; kingdom Metazoa; phylum Chordata; class Aves; order Passeriformes; family Acanthisittidae; genus Acanthisitta; species Acanthisitta chloris. The sequence continues at coordinate 28,048 of NW_008681881.1, read as the reverse complement.
AATTAACCTGCAAGGTAAGATCCAAATCAGGGCAATATTTGCCCCAAAGACAGGATGAAAGGGAGAGTTTAAATAAACCCATGGAAAAAGAACTTTTCCTTCCTGTTTTTTGCTGGGTGGATTCAAAAGCTTAGCTACCTTTAAATGGTGATATAATGTAAGAGAAATGCTGCTGGAGCTGAAAGGAGATGAAAGATAATTCTAGACTGGCTGTGCTCTATTGACCAAAAAAAAATATTTTTCGGGAAGGGAGGGCACTTCTCCCAATTCCTTTTGCAGAATCACTTTTATTTGCCTTGTTTTGATAGGAGTCTGAGGCCTCTGCTGCTCTCCCAGGTTAACCTTGAGAAAGGAAAGGCATGACTTAATTTCCAGTGCAAGAAATAGGGAATATGCTGAATGCATCACCCAACCCTGTAACAGCCTCAAAATCTGAAAAGCAAACAAACAAACGGAACAGCCACTTGACGCCTCCACTCTGATAGGTTTCATAAGGTAAAAGCTGCCAAGGCTGTTTTGTAGGGTGCTTTTTTTTCTAGAGAGAAACTCATGACAACTACAGATAATGATGTCCTCCAAGTCTTCTAGCGTAAATTGTTGAGTTGCATAATTCAATGTGTCTCACTAGGGGCAATCAGCAAAATAGCACTGGCTGTGTGTGCTCAGGTCCTCTGCAGCACCGGCAGACTGCGAGGGAGAACACAGTATTCTCTTAATTACTTTTAATTAAAATGAGTGCCTGCACACACACACACACACACACACACACACACATATAGAAAGACTCTGTTTTTCTAGTGGCTTGGCTTCCTTTTCCTTGTTGAAGGGAAGAAGTTAAACTTTCTCATTAAATGTTTATATAAAAATGAAATAATTCTGAGGTTAACCAGAAATGCAGCTTAATCTTGTATAGAAACGTGTGTGATTTTTTTATCATTATTTTTTTTAGTTGCACAAATATAGCTGAAACTTGAAGTTGGCAGAGAGTGCTGTTTAAAAATATTCAGTCCCAGCATGTAAAAACTCGTTTTGTTATGGAATTCCTTTATGAAAGGTGTAGCTATGCCATGTCTCTGCCAAAGTGATGGGAGCCATATCGACAGAGAGTGTCTTGGAAAATAGCTACATTTTGGGCTTGTAGTTGCAGAAATTAAATTGGAATTTACATGTTTTATATATTGCTTGGAAGGATACCACATCTAGTAATATGTTTTAAGAGAGTGGAAGGGAGAAAAAAGAAAGCTTGCAGATGGAGTCGGAGCTTCGCTCTGTTAGAACATGTCGGGATGAGCAGAGGTATGTGTGATGACACTTAGCATGTACCACTGAAATCTCTGGTTTATTCTCTTTAGCTGTCATCATGTGCTCTAGTTATGATACATATGCTTCAGTTTGGCTACATACCTCATCTTTACCTTCTCTGGGTGTGTTTAAGCTTAGTGTTAAGAGCTACTGATACACGTGATACTGTCTGCTGCTCAGGCACAACCCATGCTCAGTTTTTGGTAGTGTAAGAGCAGTTAAACACTGCATTTTGCAGTCTCTCTGTCTCATTAATTGTTGCCATGAGGCCGTTGGCCTGCAAGAGCAATGGCCAGTTGTCTGGCTGAGCCCCAGACTCTGTGGCACCAGGTGACTGCAGCAGGTAGATGAGGTGAATCTGAAGCCTATCCCTCCTGGTGGAGGGCAGGAGGGAACAGAAGAGGGACTTAATCCCTGCTGTGGTGTCCCAAGGCAGTTGTGGCCACCATAGGAAGGGATGAGTGGGAACCATCGTCCTGGTCAGATGTATTCAGGTGACACAACAGCTTTATGTCCCTGTGCAGCATCTCAGGTAAGCTGTAGACACCCACATGGTCACATGCATGTCAAGCCACAAAATTGCACAAATAAGCAAATGTTATATTAGACAGTGAAGATTTGAGGGAGAGTGAACTACGATCATAGAATCATAGAATCAGCTGGGTTGGAAAAGAGCTCCAAGATCATCAAGTCCAACCCTAGCATGGTTACTAGACCATGGCACTAAGTGCCACATCCAGTCTCATCTTGAAAACCTCTAGGGACAGTGAATCCACCACCTCCTTGGGCATCCCATTCCAGTGCTTGATTACTTTCTCCATACAAGATTTCTTCCTAATATTTAACCTAAACCTCCCCTGGCAGAGCTTGAGTCTGTGCCCTCTTGTCCTCCTGCTGGTTGCCTGGGAGAAGAGACCAACCCCCACCTGACTCCAACCTCCTGTCAGGGAGTTGTAGCTTACAGGAATCAGTAAAGGAGCTGGGTTTGTTCAATTACATTTCCTTAATTTCTCATAAAAGCAATCAGGAATAGCAGAGATCATTTGCTCAGAGACATAGGATACACATAATCATAGAATCACAGAATGGTTGGGGTTGGAAGGGATCCTAAAGACCATCTAGTTCCAAGCCCCCTGCCATGGGCAGGGACACCTTCCACTGGCCCAGGTTGCCCCAAAAAATATTACCTGTACTTTTAATTTAAGAATTTAAAAGATGCTGCTTCATCAGTACAGACCTGTTTGAAAGTAGATGATCCAATGTCTGCTCATACTGCTTATCTCTTTAATAAACAAAGAAGAAAGAAGTCTGTATTTTTATAAAAAACAGTAATTATAGCCTATCACTGCAGAGGGTGGTTGCAATATGAACTCATCTGTTCCAAGGCATTGGTCATAAATACAGAACCATATAGATGTAAGTGCTTTAACTAGAGGAAAACTAATAACATTTTAAAACAGCTGCTTAGAGATCAGAGAAGCCTCTGTCTCACTGGGGCACTTGTGTGGCCTGTGAGGGCCTTGCACACTTTAGTTGGGAAAATTTTATGGAGCAACAATCATATACTAAGTAAATTCACTCCAAAGCTCCAGTGGTAGGTTCAGTACATGAATCTGAGGAGCAAATGGATACTGTAGGAAAAGCTTTATCATTTTCTGGTTAGACTAGATCGTTTTCCATTTGCAAAATGTCCCCATCGCTGGAAGTGTTCAAGGACAGGTTTAACAGGGCATTGAGCAGCCTCATCTAATGGAAGGTGTCCCTGCCCATGGCAAAGGGGTTGAAACTAGATGATCTTTAAGGTCCCTTTCAACCTAAACCTTTCTATGATTCTATGATCCATCCGATTTAAATCTACAGGTTATAGAACTGAGCAGTCTGAAGGGATGCACATACAGGGGTGACTCTTTATCTTTCAAAGATTCAATCAAAATTTATTACAGGGTGACCAATTAGTTCAAAATATTGGAAGCTTTTTCTTCTATGCAGAACAAGTTTTGTAGTGATCTGTAAGAATTGCTCTTTGAAGAGAAGAGAGAAAAGGAATTTTATCTTGTGCTTTCCTGTTTCATACATGAAACAGGAAAGTTGAAACACAAGAGGTGTACTAAATTTAAGCCTTTTTAAAATACATCAAAAACTCTATCTCTCAGCAGTTAAGACTCTTCTCCAGTTTAGCCCATTTTAAAGAAAAAATATATTTGTGACTTCTTAAAATAGCATTTTTATCTGTAAATGTCTTCTGTTGTACAAAAGCATTAACTAGGGCAGGCCTCCCCAGCAGCTCTCCACTCCTGGAGAGGAGTCCTCTTGCTGTGCTTCCCACCCCTCCCATGCTGGCTGGTACTCGTCGGATCCCCCCGTGAGCCAATCTCAATACCCCAGCAGAAAGCTAAGGCTTTTTTTTCCCCTGGATTAGTTTTCTGATGGTCTGGTGCATTGAATCAGCTAATGAAAGGGGCAGCTTAGCGCCGGAGCCGGCGCAGAGCCGGTGGGAGCCTGCGGCCGGCAGCGGGTGGTGCCTGCACAAAGGGGAAGGGGAAAGAGGAGCCGTGGGGTCCCACACTCTGGGCAGGAGTGACCTGCTGCGGGTGGCACAAACCCCGAGGTGTTTACCATCTCTGCCCAGCGCTGCACTGAGCCTCCTACAAATCCCTTGCAGGAAGTTGTGCGCTGCTGGAGGCGCATTGAATTGAGAGATCTGTGTTGATTTTAGTATACAGTCAGCAACCTTTCCCAGCTACTCTCTGCTATGGAGCATCTTCTCCTGGTTTGTTTTGCGTGGCCTGTGAGGGCCTTGCACACTGTAGTTGGGAAAATTTTATGGAGCAGCAATCACACACTAAGTAATTCACTGCAAAGCTCCTGTGGTAGGTTCAGTTCATGAATCTGAGGAGTGAATGTATAGTGTAGGAAAAACATTATGCTAATATACTGTATTATTTTCTGGCTAGAATAGATTGTTGTCCATATGCAAAATGTCCAAATGTATAATTGTATATTTTGCATGGAGAAGTTGTGGTTGCCCCATCCCTCTAGAAGTGTCCATGGATGTCTTTGGAAAGGCATCCATGCCCATTTCCTTATTCAGGTGACAGCTGTGGGTCCTGAGAGCTTTCTGACTGCCCCAGTTTTGTGGGGATAAGACTATCACTCTCTGTGGAGCAGCCTCTGACGCTGGGGTAGGAGGAGGTGCCTGATGCGGGCAGGAATTCGCCCGAGTGAGAAACAGATGTCCTGACCCAGGAGTTATTCATGTCTTTTTAAAATGCCATGTATGAAGCTTTTATCTCTCCTTAACTGAGCAGGGAAGCAAGCTCCCCAGACCTCGGCCCAGCCTCCCTTTGAGGCTGCCTGGCGGGCGGGCACCGCATGGGCGCACAGCCGCGCAGGTACCTCTCATCCAGGAAGCTCCCCAATTTGTGCTATTCACAACCCGCAGGGTACTATTCTGTTTCCAGGCTCCTAATCCCTCTTACACACAATCCCTTACAACTTTAACTGGCGGGGTGGAGGAGCAAGTTAAAAAGGAAGGAAAAAGGAAAATGAAACACAATGTACAGCCAGGCCGTGGCTGCCAGTTACGGCGCACACAATCGACACCAGCTGCAGCCCAATTAAACCCGACATTCACAGGTGTTCCCAGCACACTCGGCGCTAACAAAACCACTTTCTTGAAAATACCTAAGGCTTTAACACAGAAGCTGGTTTCTTTTTTTTTTTCTTTTTTTTTTTTTTTTTTAAAGATTCTTTAAAGCTATTTAGAGCACTTTAAATACAAAGAAGCTGAAAAGGACTTTCAGTGCACTGGAAAGAGTTGGTGCTTAATGCCAGAATGGGGGAGAATTCTGCTGAGCTGAATCAGCCAGTGTAACCATTGGTTTCAGGAGAAAGATGGGTTATGCTGAATGCTGTTTATTCAGGGAACAGTAACTGGCACTGGGCATTTTACTGTTTCTCGGGAGTGAGATGGGGAAGGAGGGAATGGCTAGGTGTAAATCCATTTCTTTTGGGGACTCATCGTTGTTTGCCCCATAGCCGTGAGCTTGTGTGTGGCTTTGCTTCTTACTGATCTGTGTGTGTGTGGTTCACTTCGCAAATTTAGATCCTACTTCCCTCCCAGCACAGCTTGATACTGTTATCTTTTTTACTTTGAAGCAGGATTCTATATTAGTTGTTTATTTTCTGATCTTAAAGCACTCCCTAAGATAAATCCTGGTTTTCATACATGAATTCAGAAGTATTCCCGTGCTAAGAGAGGACTGCAGACAGCAGGCAATTGCATAGGCCATTCATTTGCTCTCATGCCATTGAAAATGAGAATTCTCTTTGTTAAACTTTCATAATTATAATAATAATCAAACTAGGGGATATTGTGGTACTCATAGATTCAATAGCATTCAGCCCCACCTCGCTGGCTCTTCACTGATGCATTAGCACCCACACCTCAGTAGTTATTGCTTGATTACCCGGTGCCTGGTCTGTTTAATCACTGTGGTTTCTGACAATCACTTCATGTCTTCATTACTGCCTTAGCAGTTGGTGCTGAAAGCCACTCTGTATTCAGATGCAGTCACAATATCTATTTTGTCTTTCAATGCAGCAGTTTTGCCTTTGGAACAGGGCTAGAGTATTATTCCTATTCCTCACAACACACAGAGATCCAAAAGACTGTGCTTATATTTGTCTTTTGTTGTATACTGAAAAGGTAAAAATAGAGGTAGGCAGAGGCTCTTCATGCTGCTAAATGCAATGGAGAAAAAAGAAAATCACCCAATTTCAAATTCATAAGTATTAAAGCTAAACTGGATATTGTCACTCAGGAAAAGATGCTGGAGGCAGTGTGGATAATTTTCGGGGAAAAATCATCCGGGCACTAATACAATTATAGGAAAGGAACTGCAAACAACCCAAGGGCACTTTTATGCCTTGGTGCCCTGCATGGTTTCAGCCCCTCAGCAGAGAGAGGGTAGGGCAGAACTAGCCAAGACAACATAGCAGATGGGAGGAAGGTTGGACAAGTTCTACAGGAACAAGGACTGAATCACTGAGGACTCTTCAGCTTGCAAAGACTTGACTGAAGGGGATGAGATAAAATTCTCTGAAATCATCATCGATGGTATGGGGTAGGTGAATGGGGAACAACAGATGAATCACTGTTCTCATAACAGGGACTAGGAGGCACTTGCTGAAATTACCAGGGCTAATACAAACAAACGTGCTTTTTATATAAGGCATGATTAGACCATGGCACTCGATACAGGATGATGTTGACGCCAAAGGAGAAATGTTTTAAGAAAGTAATTGGAGAAGTTTGTTGAGGATAGGTTCATTGCAAGGTTTCAAGGCTTTAAAACTGATGATCTGGGTTAGCCCCTCCTGCTGCCTTCCCTCTTTGCCTCACTTGACCCAATCTATAGAAATGGCATTTAAAATCCCTTCAGTTTCTCCATCTGGTAAGAAATGTCCCAGTGTGACTGTGGCAAGAAAACTCCATGAAAAAACAGTGACCTTAGCCCAGTAACGTGGCCGATTTCACCAGATGAATTCACTCTCGTGTCACTGTGGCTACACTACTACTTGTGTTTGCTTTCCACGAGTGATTTAGCGTTAACCAGCTAGTGAGAATACTTGTGAGGACTTTATTTTTTCAAGTTTGCATTCTTGAACAAAGCAAAATAATCAAACTTGCCTTGTTGAATCTCTTACCTCAGAAACCTGATGCTCTGGGTTAGCCAAGGAATGGAAACAACACTGTGTGACTCTGACCAGATGGGAGGGCCCAAATTTTCAACGCTGTGCCATAACGCCTGCTGTTTATTACTCAGTAGTACAGGAAAGATTTAGTCCACAAAAGTTCCAAGTGCAGCCAGGGGGAGGAAGAACAATAATTCATGCCTTAAAATTCTTTCCTCATCCCTTAAAAACAGCTAAAATGCTTTTGAGAAGCCAAAAATCATCAGTTTTCTGGTGTTTTTTCACATCTAGTCATTTTCAGTTATCACAGAAATTAAGGTTCAGTTTCTAAGAGTAAAAATATAACAAAAAGAATCCTTTGGAGGTTAATTACCATCACTGTCACTGCTAGTGTTGGCAGAGCACAGAGAAAACATGAGAGCATCATCAGAACAATCAGCTTATGGACGAATTTTCTTTAAGCAGCTTAATATTCCTGTTAGGGATGGGGAAGTCGTCACACTGTCTGCTTAGGGAAAAACCTGCATGGAAAGACCAAGGTCCCTCCATTAACTTTCTAGATGATGTATTACTTATCTCTGCAAGAAACTGGTGCACTACCTCTCAGCTCTGCTTCCACGTTTAGCTGTCTCTGAAGTCCTGAAAAGCATTAAAATGCGTAACAGCAGTGTTTAGCTTCGCTGCTCATTAGAGCAGCACAGAACTAATAGTAATATTGTTGTAACTTGACAAAGCCATCTAAATCCATGCATGTTTTCTTGTGAAAGCTTCCTAAACATGCTGGTAAATCCCCTAAAAAGCTACTAAACGGCTTTGGCAACCATTAGCAGAGCATATAAGCGGGGGAACTCCTTTCAGTAAGTGAACAAACAGAGAAAATATGCTGAATAGCTGGACAAATGTGTTTCAGCTGGCTCTTTCATTTACAGATATAAGGGAGCAGTCAATATCAATCACTGTTTTCCCTGTTGCACTGGAAATCACAATATCTCTTTTCATTCCACAAGCTCCTTTCACCACAGCAATGTGTCTTTAGAGTGACACTGGCATCAGTCTGTTTCCGCTGTCTGAAGTCCAGAGAGCTTAAAAACACATTGCAGGGTATGAGACCTTAGCCCTCCTCCCCTTCCACACACCCCTCTCCTTCGAGCCTTCCTTTTGGAATTAATTGTTTTTACTTCTTTCCCAGTGTAAAGCTGAGAAAGAAAAGTGCCTGCAGAGCCTGGGAATATCTGCTCTTGCACTTTGGGGACCAAGAAATGTATGGCTGGTGGTTGGGGTTTGAATTTATCAGGTGTTGCAGGGAGTTTTAACACAAGGTAATATGATTAGAGAGTTAATTTGCAACATGCTGTAATATGAAATGTAATGGTACTGCGGTTTGGATTTTGAGCTATATCCTGTTTCTTGGATGTCCTAATTGCCCGCAACCTCATTTATTACCAACAAAAAAGTTGGAAAAACTCTCCTTGTGAATATCTGGCATTTGGAGTAATTTGATGTTCTTGTGTTCACTTTCTTTCTTTCAGGTACTACATTTCATCATCATCACCATAATAATAATAAGTGGTTGTTTTTTTGTTGTTTCTTTTCAGATAACAGCAGTGTGTAGAGAAGCAGCCCTTCTAGCCCTTCAGGAAGACATCCATGCCAAATCCATCATGGGACGGCACTTTCGGGACGCGCTGACTGTGGTGACCCCAAGGATTCCTGATTCACTAATCCAGTTTTATGCAGATTATCAGCAGCAGAGTGGACTGCACACGCTTTGAAAGGCAAATTAATACATACCCCATTCACAATGTGAATAGCAAATTTCCTTTGGAAAGCTGTCAGAAGCCAAAGAATTTTGTATTGTGAGCGAGTGGAGTGTCTGAAGTTAACTGCAATGCAGAATTGTTGTAATAAATGCGCATGTGGAAGTTTTGAGTGTTTTAGATATGGTACAAAACTTTGTATTTTACCACTTCAGTGGTATAACCTGCATTTTAGAGGTAGTAAGATTGCTGGTTTAGGTCAGTTTATCTGAGTGTATATCCATATATCAAACCAAATGATCAGATTCTGAATCCTTGGTCCTAAAGACAGAAGCAACTAGAGCCATTACTGTCTTCATTTATTCCTGCCTCAGCCAAAATTTAATCCCAGGGACCATCCCAGTGAGGTGCAGACCTGGGGAGTGGCTTCACTACAAAAAATGCTGAAAATTGTTGTGAATCTTTTGATTTATGATCTCCAGCAAAGCTGCCAAACAGGCTTTCTGAGGCAAAACTGAGGTATCCTGATTGATTACAGCCGAACATTTGTCTTTGGTCTTAACCAACTCCTTTTCAGACATCCTGGCAAGTAAGCACCTTAAAAATTGTCCATCCCTCAACTAACCTGAACCCACTGCCAGGCATCAGTGGAAGATTTTCGTTGTGGATGTCTGTTTCCATCAAAATAAGTAGGAATGTTGATTGGTAATTTAAAGCTGGACACTTAAAATCCTTAATGAATCCTAATTAATGAATAAGAAAACCTCCTTGCAAAAACTGTTATAAATGACCACAAAATCCTTCAGGGACAGATAAAATCTGTTCAACTTATTTCTTCATTATATTGTCTGTTGAAACGATGACAGGTCCTAGTGGGCTCTCTGCTCTTGCACTCAGTATGAAGTGCAGTTAAGCAAACTCATTTTCAGTTTCTTTCCTCACAACAGAAAGACACAGCTTTTTTATTCCAATCATAAAAAGTAAAGGGAAAGGTAAACCAAAACCAGTACAAACTTTAACAAAATTAAAACAAAAAAAGGTGACAAGAACATGCATTTCAGTGGATAATTCTGTGTTTTCCTGGTGTTTCACAGGTAGGTAGAAGAAAGGCAGAAAAGGACCTGGGAGTTTGGATAGACAGGAAGCTGAACAGGAGCCAGCAGTGTGCTCAGGTGGCCAAGAAGGCCAATGGCATCCTGGCCTGGATCAGGAACAGCGTGGTCAGCAGGACCAGGGAGGTGATTCTGCCCCTGCACTCGGTGCTGGTGAGGCCACACCTTGAGTAGTGTGTACAGTTCTGACCCCCTCAGTTCAGGAGGGACATTGAGGTGCTGGAGCAGGTCCAGAGAAGAGCAACGAGGCTGGTGAAGGGACTCGAGCACAAGTGCCATGAGGAGAGGCTGAGGGAGCTGGGGGGGTTCAGCCTGGAGAAGAGGAGGCTCAGGGGAGACCTTATCACCCTCTACAGCTACCTGAAAGAAGGTTGGAGTCAGGTGGGGGTTGGTCTCTCCTCCCAGGCAACCAGCAGGAGGACAAGAGGACACAGACTCAAGCTCTGCCAGGGGAGGGTTAAGTTGGATATTAGGAAGATATTTTACACAGAGAGAGTGCTCAGGCATTGGAATGTGCTGCCCAGGGAGGTGGTGGATTCACCATCCCTGGAGGTTTTCAAGATGAGACTGGATGTGGCACTTAGTGCCATGGTCTAGTCACCACGGTAGGGTTGGACTCAGTGATCTTTGAGGTCTTTTCCAACCTGGTTGACTCTATGATTCTATGAATTTACAGATCAAAATTTTAGCCAAATCCTCCTTTCATTTGTTGAAATAAACAAGAAATGTCATTTCAGGCTTTATGTAAGGTTATTTTTGCATTTCTTTATTGATTGCTCTGAAGACTTTTCTTTCTTGCAGTCATTATATATTAGTATGCATATTTCATTCAGTAGTCATTATATAAGTGTATATATTTTTCTTCAGTCATTATATGTGTTCATGAGAGACTAGTAATTATTTAGATATTTATGTCATTTTATGATGAATTTCTAGATATCCAAGAGAGATTTCTACTCTATTTACTTATATTATCAATATGAAATTTGAAAAGTAATCCCTTTACCTTGATTATGGTTTTTCCTTCTCCGTTCCACACTGTACACAATTTATAGCTTTTATACAGAAATCTACTAGTTTTAGATGCCAACTTTTCTGTTACTTTTATTCTAACCTCTTGCTGCTATAATTAGCATTTAATTTTGCTATCCCTGACAAGGATTAGAGGATGAGGAAAAGCAGGTCATCTACTTAGTTCAGCTGATGTATGTGGAGGATTTTTCTTTTTTTTTCATTGTTTTGCTCTTTTATAGTACAACAGACAGAGGGAATTAAGAAAATTATAAACCTTAAAAGTTGCCTTGGGGATCAAGACTGCATCTGAAACTACTTTATCCTTCTTTTCCAAGTTCTTTACGCTCCAACTTGGAGCTGAGGATGTGAACCATTTATCATAACCATTACATTTCTGATGCTTCCAAAAGTTATATGCCATACCTTTATCCCCTGGCACTTTACCTCAGTGTCTGCTCCTGAGGGGAGGAAAAAAACCACTGCAGTTTTTACTGCCAATGATGAATTCTATTTGTAATTTCGTAGCCTGAAAATAACACGATGTGATGCTCCAGATGAGTAAGAAAAGTAGATGGCCATTCCTTGGGAAGTGCTCAGAATTATTGGGGAAATGCACCAAGGTGTGAATGTGAACTGAGAAGCTATGAGAGAGGCAGGCAGGAGCTGGCTGCCCATTCAATTTGTGGACTCCTGCTGCCATCAGAGGGAATTTTGCACATTGGATTCTAGGACATGAGAAAATGCTGCCCCATGTCTGCTGTTTGTGCCTTGGGAAAAACCCCATCCCTGCAAACACTGATCCTCTCACCTGCATGGTACCACATTTATCCCCACAGTACCAAATCTCTTGATACACACCCACATGCCTGAAGTGATTTTAAGTGCAGGAAGCTCCCCTTTATATCCTTGGGATTGTGGCACTTGCTTTTTTAAGAAGTAAGATATTCTTTTTTTTAAAAAATAGGCAATGACAAATTTGTGAAGTCCCTAGAAGGCATCTGTTTCTCCCAGAACTTTTGTTTGGAAAACTTGGCTAATCTGAAGCCACTCGGGATCTTACTCTGTCTCTAACCAGAGATAAATTAGTCTTTAAAGAAAGGTACGATGATTCCCTGTCTCATTCCTAGTGACAGATTGCTGATATCATGGGCTAGCAACTTGAAACCTTACCAGCAAACTTATCAGACTTCTGGAAAATAACCAAAATTTCAGTTTTGGACAAAACACATTGGTACCACAGTCCTTTCATAACCCAGTTTGGAGAGAGCTTTTGCACCCTGAGCCTCTCGTTGGAACTTACTGATGAGGGCACTGTAGGACAGAGCACTCCAGAAGCATCTCCTGTTGGCCTGTCATTTGAATGAGTGGGTTTAAATGCAGAGCTGAACTTTTCACAGCTTGTTTTACTGAACACTTCGTGCCTTGGCACCGAATCAAATCCCTTGCAGTGTGAGGCCATATATGCCTGAACACCTCTGTGCTGCAGAGTAAAGCAGAGATAGAAACCTCCTCTCCTCTGCTGGGCTAATCACCTTTTTGTTGTTTGGATGTTTCCATGAGATTTTATTTTAGTAAATGATCAAGGCTCAATGAACAGAAGAAAAGGCATCTGAGAAGAACATCTCCCTCCCATCCTCTTTTAAGTGCTTGGATTTACTTCTTAGACTTACTTCTTTACGTTCTTTAGAAACACAGTCTTTTTCCTGCCTGCTATTATCTTTTGGAGCCAGTTTTTGGCCCAAATACTGCTTGAGTTGCACAATTGTTAGCATTAAATCAGCTTTTCAATGGTTCAGGCACATTCTGTGTAAATACAAAATCTACCTTTTTTTCCCTCTAATAACAACATCTTGCAAAATGGCATAAAACGTCCTTTGACAGGTTTGCCAAAAATGACCAGGAAGAATATTTATGATCAAAATGCAAAAATGTCTTCACCTGCAAAAAAAAGTTCAGTCCTGTGTTCTCCTTAATGCATAAAACAGATTTGCACTGCTAGTATGATATGCAGTTCTTAATCCTGGAAAAAGAATGAAGCTTATTGTGGATAATTTTCCTGCAGTCTTTAAATGAGAGCAGAGCTTAAGGTTTGCTGAGCCCAGGTGTGAGGACAAACACTGAGGATAGAATAAAGATAATTTTCAAAGGTGATTATTCAAAATCACTGAATTTAGGCTTGTCAGCCCTTTCATATATTGTGTCCTTAAAGTTGATTTTTGTGGTTTGTGTATCCTGGCTCTCTGCTTTTAGCTTCTTTACTCATTTTAAATGTCAAAGTGTGGTGATTCCCCTTTGGAAACTGGGCATGTGCCAAACATAATGCTCGTGTAGCTGAGCATCCGTGGATCAGTGCTGCAGG
>NW_008681881.1:4545-14771 GCF_000695815.1 Acanthisitta chloris | reverse complement strand
TGCTGATAGGGTATGGAGAGGCTGTTTTGCCATGTACTGCCCAGTAAGATGAAGTTCCCTGATGGACACAAGTTTGTGAGTAGGAGAACTGTCTCTCCTTGTTGTGATAGGTGAATATCAGAACTGTGGGGAGCCTGACCCTGAAGGCTTTTGGTTGGTTCCTGCTCTGCCAGAGAAAGCACTTGATGGGTGAGTGAAACAGTATTACCAACACTAGGAATGCCAATGTCCAGAGGTTGTGGTATCCCAGTCTCTAGTGTTAGCTAGGAGAGAGCTTAGGAGGAATTATGCCTGGAAGATGAAGAGTCACATGTGACTGGAAGCTAGGCACTTACTGTCATAACCTTGGCAAAAGCCCCTGAAAGAATAAGTAAAAAGCAGGCAAAAAGAACTTGCCTTGCTTCCTGTGATCCCAAAGCTGGGATAAAACTGAATGTGCTTCCTTCACACTCCTGAGCCTTGGGATTACTCCTGTGCTGATGCAGTCTGGGGCATGGGAAGTGTTTTCCAGTGGGAACTGGGTACAAATGGACCTACACTTCATCCTGCTCATGACATGTGATGGGAAGGTCCAGTGCTTGGCGACCACTGTCACAGCCAGCACGTAGGGATAGGCAGGGTGAAGGAGGGTGGATAATCACTGCATTTGAACTGCTCCAAAGAGACATATTGGCCACTGGACAAACATAGTCTGTATAAAGCTTTTTGTAGCTTCTCCAAACTCCATCTTGAGGTCCTAACCCGTGTGGACCTAACCCATAACAGAGTTGAGTTTGGAAAATTTGTTTTACATTGCTACGTTTTTGTTTTACATTTGCTACATTAAATACAAAAACATGTATTTAATGTTGTTGTTACAGTTGTATTGAATTGCAATAATTTTTATCTTCTATGAGCCCCAAAATCTCTTGCTTGTGCTGATGCCTTTTTTTTCCTTTGGCATGAAAACAAATACTGTAGGTGATCTAATGTGTGCCATTTGATAAGGAGGTTTGCCTTTGGAGTAGGTGCAAGAGGAATGCAGAATTGCTGTTGTAGGTGGGCATGTTTTGCATGGCAGGTTAACATCTGGAAGACAAATATTTCAGCCAAAACCTAATCTTGGAGTTTGTGTCTGCTCTTTCTGCAACTGCTACCTGTTTGTTTATTAATCTTTTCTGTTGGAAACTCAGCCACATGTTTTCACCAGGGCTTTATACATCTTGTGTTAAATATTTTAAATGGTGTCATTCTTCCCTGCAGACTCAAATCCAACAACTCCAGAGCCCTGATAGGAGAAGGAGATGTGTGTTTTCTCTGTTAACTGGTCCGCCAAGGGCTGGAGTGGTGAGGGGGAGAGAGCCTCACTCTGTTTGTGTGGCAGCCCTCCAGCAAGAGCACAGGTGTTGCAAGAGGAGGCAATGGCAACCAGATGACATTCCTTCCCCTTGAACTAGCATGGAGCCATTGCTCAAACAGATTGTGGCTCCAACAGTTGGACTCGACGATCTTTTTAGGTCTTTTCCAACCTAAATGAGTCTATGATTCCTTCCAACAAAATTTGAGGCGAGCATCGTTGTCTGAACGTGCCTGTGTAAAACCCATGGCAGTAAAGCTTGGGTTCATCTAACTAAAAGATTAGGGAATCACTCCTGGCAACTTTGAAAAGACGCTAGAAGATGGTCCAGACAGTGATTTATCCCAGCTGAGACATGACCTACCTTTCTGGAGGAGCTAAAGGAGCATCTGATGTCAGGAGAGGCCCTAAGCACTTACATGGAGAAAGTGCCTTGAGGTAGATGGAAGGAATTGAGAGCAGCAACTCGCAAAATATTGAGAAAAATATTTTATCAAGTTGTGCAAATACGTCCTGTTTACATAAATGGTTCTGGACATGCTGTTGGTCTCTTCCTCTCAGACCTGTGTCTGTGTGGCATGGCAGTGTGCTCTTAACCACACATCCCACGGGTTTTTTTATCTCTTTTACTAACACAGATGAGTTTTCACATCCCTGTTTGGTAAAATGGCTCTGCATCAGCCAAGTGTGGAAAAGGCTTTGATAACCTTCAAGGTGAAACACTTGTCAGCTCTCACTTTATCCAGGAACGGATTATCTGGGCTGTGGAATAATGAGGTCATGTCTTTCCTCCACACCGCTGGCAAGAGCCTCAAATTTCACACAGGGGTAGCTGCTTACATCAAGCCTGCTCTGCTTAATGCTGTTTAAAGCTACCCCCCTTCTCTGTCAGTGAGTTTTCCCCAAACTGAGGGTGTGAAATGTGTTCACACAGCCTCATTTGCTGTATGTGTGAGAGGGTTTCATGGTGCCTGGATTGCTCTCTTATCTGAGAGTTGGTTGGCTTGGATGCAGAAGTGAAGGATGCAAGTAGCAGAGTGACTTATGCACACTACTGTGGCTATGTGCCCTCCTGTGAGGAGTGTAGAGCAGGATTTGTGGCTGGGTGGACCAAATCCATGTAGCTCTTTCCGGGTGAGTGTCTCATCCTCATCTTGCTGCACTGTCTAAATCTGCAGCTTTAACGCAGAGCACTGAGAGTGGCCATGGACATGAAAGATCCCTAAAGCACACAAGTTGTGGGTGTTAAAGCCTATGGGTGCTTAAGTAGATTAGCAAACAAACAAATCCTTTAATATTCTGGAATGCTTCCTCACCACCTAAGTAGGGATTATTCCACCAAGCCAGCAAATTCTACCCTTCTACCTAGTGTAAAGTCTGCCTTTCAGAGAGCTGTGCTGTTTAGTAAGCAGTGCTCTTAGGTTAATAACAAAAAAGGAAAATAGGAAAGTGTATTAAAAATGCCTGTGTGGATTTCAAGAAAAGCACTAAAATGGTAAAGAGACCTGTTAAAAATGCTCAAGAACCTGTGAAAACTGAGGTTTCCTGCAGTTCTACCCGTAGCAGATGTAGGATGCTACACCAGAAAGGTCTCTACAACAGAGAATGTTATCCTTAAAATGCATTTTACAGAACTCACTGCCATTTTATGTACAAATGTGTGGCAGAACTCACCCACCACTTTCTTCTTAGTGCTGTAAAAATCTTGGTTAAACTGTCAGCTTTCTATCTGAAACATGTAGAAACAACTGGTTACCTTGGTCTGATTCCACTTCCAGGCTTTCATCATCTGTAATTTTGGTAAAAAGCTGCTTTTGTTAATGTGTAATGCATCATAGTAACCGGTTACACTTTTACTACAAAAGGGTATTTTATTTCCCCGGGGGATGAATAGTAATCAAGGATCAGCTGGTAGTGCCAAGTGCCTTGATAACACAATTGGCTGCATGCAGCTTTGTTAGGCCCCTTCCTGCGCCTGCCGGGGAGACTTAAGAGAAGATGATGGGAGAGCTGTTCTTTACCTACTTGGCTGTTGGGGAGCTGAATTTTGGGATTATTTTGTCTGCTGGGTGAGAAGGTAAGCGCCTGCTTCACAGCATGTGAAGCCCTTCCTGATTAACAGTGGGGAGGGGAGGGTGGGAGAGGAGAGAGAGAGAGAGAGAAAATGCTGGAAAATAAACATGTGAGTTAGGAAAATTACCCTGAAATTAATCACTGACTGATATTAACGTGGAAAGGTGGAGGGTTGATGGAGTTGGAAGGAGACAGAAAGTGAGGATACTGATTGTAATCAGAGTAGGGGCTGATTTGTGTTGTTTTGATGCTGATTTAGGTGAGCTGAGGGAGGGCTACAGTCACCCTGGCCCTGTGGTAGGAAGTGTCTCACTGCTATGCACAAGGTGGAATCTGTCTTTGATCTCATTAACCCCATCAGCACTGAGTTAGCAGATGTGTTTCTGAAGCTTGGCTGTTTCAGACACTTGAGGGATATAGAAAGTGGCAGAAATTACTTCAGAAGAAAAAGGTAAGACATAGATTCTCCTCTTCTGAATTTTTCAGAAATTTAGTGTCCAGTAGTGCTATCAAGAGGGAGGTAATTCTGCCTCTTTTCTCAATAAGAGGAAAAGTTGGGAGAATAAAAATCTAAGAAAAAGTGAGGAGGAAGTGAAATGGGTAGAATGCATGTGTGGAAAGTTTCCTCCTTTCTTCTAAGTCTGCTCATTGTTTATTTCTAACTTCCAGAAGAAAAACAATGAGATGGAGAAGAAGGAAAACCCACAGCAACAATAGCAGGAAGAGCATCTTGGAGATGGCTTTGCACAAAGATGGGCTTTGTGTCTTGCAGTCAGTTCTGTTAGGATTGGACTTAGCCTGATTTTTTGGGAGTAGTCAATATCCTCAATATTGTAAGTGCCCTCTAATTTTAAGCTGGATTTATCCTATTGCATTGTCTTGGGAGGAAGGGACACGACCACAGAAGTTGAGACCAAGCTGTGCAGAACACTCTGACATCTCTGATTAAAGAATAGAATATAGAAGTAAAATTCTGTGTTAGCTCTGAAGTTGCACTCTAACATCAATCAAAGATCCCTCCTCATTACTTTGACATTAGATTGACTACAGCGACCACTAATAATGGTGGTTATGACTTGCTGAGACCCTCCAGTTCTACCACACTTGTGCTGTCCTCTGTGAGGGCTGGAAACAAAGCTCATGTAATAACCTCAGGTTTTTCATCTCTGCAAAACATAATTAACTGTTTGAAAGGGTGGTTGGAGGGTTAAGCTAGGAAGAATAAACTAGTAGTATAATAACATCTATATTAAAAATAAAAAAACCCCAACCAGGCAACACAGATGTAACATGTTATATAATCTCTGTTAAACTTGCTCTGGGAAACCCTCCAAGAGCCAGTGTCAGTCTCCATTTTGTACAAGTCTGTACATAACCTTTATAAGAATTTGTGTGAAGTTGGGTGGGGAAACAGTGAAAGAAGAAATTAGAACAGAATGTAGCCTGACCAAAGTCTTTCTGCAGCAGAACATTCAGAACAGGGACAGAGGGAGGTTTGCTCCTTTGCAGGTCTTTCCACCAAGCCACCCCCCTTGGCACAGGTGGTTTCCAGAGCCTTATCCCCAGCAGTGAGCTTTCCAGCACCACTGCATCTCACTTTGGACCTCAAGCAGCAGGCTGGAGGGCTTCTAGGTGTATTAATCTCCTAAGTAACCACTGCTCTGAGATGTTACATTAAAAAATAGCCACTCTTCTCTCAGCTGGGAGCTGCTATGCCATGGGAATAATCTCATGTGTTGTTTCTGGCCCTGTCAGCTCCACAGACAGTGCCTATCAGCTTCTGTTTCCAGCTTACAGATATAGCAATTAATTTAATGGCTGGTAATAAAAAATATATGTAATAATAATAATAAATGGACCATGCCACAGAGCTGTTTGTTTTCCAGGAGCTTGGTCACTGCCTGTGTTATATGTAGGCTGTATTCACTTAGCTCCCCTCAGAGAATAACTTGGAACAAAGTGCTTTGCAGCATGGAGTTTGGATACAGGGGAGAAAGGTGCTGAAAACAGATGATTTATAGCAATATATCCTTTTGTGAAATGTGAAAGAAGCTTTTAACACGTTGCTGACAAAAGACAACTCTGACTGTATCAATCTACTCCTCCCACGGAGCTCTTGTCAACTTCTGTTCTGTCCTTTTCACCTTCTTTCTCTTGAACTACTATTGTACTTAGCTCTTCTTGGGACACCCTGGGAAGTTGACCAGGGAGGTGATTCTGCGCCTGCACTCGGTGCTGGTGAGGACACACCTTGAATCCTGTGCTCAGTTCTGGGCCCCTCAGTTCAGGAGGGACATTGAGGTGCTGGAGCAGGTCCAGAGAAGAGCAACGAGGCTGGTGAAGGGACTCGAGCACAAGTGCCATGAGGAGAGGCTGAGGGAGCTGGGGGTGTTCAGCCTGGAGAAGAGGAGGCTCAGGGGAGACCTTAGCACCCTCTACAACTCCCTGACAGGAGGTTGGAGTCAGGTGGGGGGTGGTCTCTTCTCCCAGGCAACCAGCAGGAGGACAAGAGGACACAGACTCAAGCTCTGCCAGGGGAGGGTTAGGTTGGATATTAGGAAGAGATTTTTTACAGAGAGAGTGCTCAGGCATTGGAATGGGCTGCCCAGGGAGGTGGTGGATTCACCATCCCTGGAGGTTTTTAAGATGAGACTGGATGTGGCACTTAGTGCCATGGTCTAGTAACCACGGTAGGGGTGGGCTCGATGACCTTTGAGGTCTTTTCCAACCTGGTTGATTCTATGATTCCTTCCCATTCCCTGCCAGGAAGGATTGTTTTCCTCTACACACCTCAGCAGAGCAGCAAGTGGTGCTGAAAATATTGATGATATGGAAGTGATTTGGAACATAGCAAATTTCATCAAACACACTTGTAATGCAGTAATATTTGTAAGCTTTGGCTGAGGTATCCTGTCCAGTGAAGGCAGTGGGATATTCAGTGAATTGGGTAAGGAGATCAGGGTTTGACTTGTCTGTTTTAATTTGTCTGTGGCCAGACTTTCCCTCATAAAGATATGAAGTTCTCCTCAGGGAAATAAACTGTGACAAAGTGTATTGCAAAAAGTTATAATGCATTTGGTTTTGCAAACAGCTCAGTTGGTCTCTCTGAATTTGACTTTTCAGTGAGGCTTGTGCAACTCATTTTATATTACCAAGTTTAAAAATGCATTTAACCTTTGTGAAGTCCCCAGCACTGGGAACTCCAGTGTCTTTTTTTTCTCCCCAGGAAAGAGCAGTTTTTTTTATGTGATTTCACTTGAAATCAAGTGATCTTTCATGAAATACACTGAGAAAGTATTTTTTTCATGTTTTTTGTATTTTAGTTCAAAGCCTAAGTTTATAACAGAGCCAATGGGCCTAACACCTTCTGTCTAAACTTCCTATTACAGTACCAGTTGAGTTAGTTTAGCTGTTCCCCAAGGAGCAAATTTAAATAAATAGTGAATAATGTCATATTTACTACATCTCTTACATTTACTTTGCATCTTTATTATAGACACAAACTAGGGTACATATGGATATCCAAGTGCCTAGCAGTCCATGGAAAGATGGATGTGATTTAGAAAATGCTTGTCTTGAGAGTTCTCATCACCTACAAATGCACCTGAGATTCAATTTGCTTTTATTGAATTGTCTCTCTTCCCAAGACTGACTTCCCAGGCCTACTCCAAAGGGAAGGAGTGGCTTCCAAGTGTTCTTTTTCCAGGAGTGTCACTCCTTCAATAAGATACAAGTATCATATTCAGTGGTCAGTATAACAAGTTGATTTTTCCCCATAAATAAACTAATGTTTTGCATACTTGAAAACTTCTCCAATGTTTATAAATACCAATCTTAAACCTGACTGGTACCAAAGATTATTGCCAATGCAGAGAGAGCTAGTAGGACATCCCAGATATTATCAGCTCACTGGAACTAGTAAGTTGTTTTTTAACAAGTACATTCAGAGTCATTTAACATCCACCTCCACTTCCAACACTTCCATGGGCCATGGCTGGCCGTGCCACCTCTGTCTCCTCAGGGATGTGTCTACTTCATCTTTCTCTTTTAGTTGTTGCTCACAGCTGTGCTGTCCTTCATGTGCCTCCTGGGTTTGCTCTCCCCATAACAAATAACCCATTGGTTTTCCTGGCATGGTTCTTCCATTCAATCTCTCTTTTCTTTGCCCAGGGAGGTTAGACAATAGGAATCCTCCCTTCCTGCCTTAGAAAGAACTCTCTGAACAAATGATTTTCTATGTCTACCTAAAAAGTGCTCAGCACTTTTACTTTAAAGCACCTTGTACCCTGAAAAATTAAGTCTATGGGAGCTAATGAGTCTACGGGAGTGTTTGTAGTTTACTCAAAGGTTTGTTTTTTCTCATGTGGCAGCATTAAAAAAAAACAGCAAATGGTTTTGAAAGGTAATTCTTGACACCAGTCCAGCTCCAAAAATGTTGTTTTCCATTTACTTCCCATGTTTCACACTGTTTGTTTGTGATGAAATATGAGCAGTGCTACTGTGGAGCTGCTGTGCTCTTGTAGACTTGTGGTGAGAGATCTTTTCAACCATGAAAGAGTAAAAGTGGAGTTGGTTTGGTTGGGTTTTTTCCCCTGTACAATACCTTCAGCACAGACTCAAAATATGGTAAAATATACCGAAAACTGGATCTTACCAGCATAAGGTTTAAATTTGGTGGTATTTGAAGGAGAATTAGGAAAGTCATGTTAATTTGCTATGAGAAAAGAGTGATGTTTAAGTTCTGACATATCAATGTTTAGGTTTTGATAATTACCCTGGGCAGAGCTGAAATCCAGCCTGGTGATGACAGCTATTTCACTTCTTTGAGAGGTATGGACATAAGTAATAGCTGAGCCGTTGACCCCGTTGTCTGCTGAAGCTGAAGATGACCTTTTTTCAAGACTCAGAGGTCTTTGTCTGGCCTTCCATGTAGAAAAAACTGGAACTCACTGGGGAATTGTCACTGGGGATAATTTTTCTTTTATTAAATAAACAGGACAGGGAATTACTGCAAACACTGAGTTCAGTCAGGCAATGATGTCCACAGTTCTAAGCTAACATAAAATGCCTTTTCTGTTTTTCACCTGGGCACACTTGGCTCCAAGAAATGCCACCTTGCAGTAGCATCACTGCAGTGTTTTGGAAGGTTAGTGGGCTCCTTAAGGGGGAAATTCCATTTTCTACATAATTTTCAAGACTACTGAACTTGGGAAGCAATAGATACAGGATCCGAATTAGGCTCTGAGATACTTTTAAACAGGGTATGTTTCACAGAATCATAGAATCATCAAGGTTGGAGGAGACCTCTAAAATCATTGAGTCCAAGTGGTAGATGTGGCCTTTATACATTGAAATCCTTTGGCTTCTCAAGAACAGTGTGTTTACTTGATCACAGAGAGAAACAAGAATCACAGGAGTGGTTTCAAAATAGAGTTATTGAGGGAATCTAAAGGAGGGACCACCTCCCCCCTCAAGACACACGCACAAACACAGAGTTTTTGGTGTCATAACCTCCCTGTGTTGTGTGTGTCTGTACATGTCCTCCTGGGTGAGAGCCAGCAGGAGAGGCAGTGCAAGCTTTCCTGATGGCTTGTGTGGAATTAAGCAGCACAGTTACAGCCTGTCTCGCACCCCAATGGAAATGAGAGAGGTTTTCATCAGTAACGTGACAGTATGTGCATGGGCTTGTGTGTGTTCTGTTCCTCGTTGTCAAGGGATTTCCCAGTTCTTTTTGGTGGGAGAAGTCTAACCTTTTCAACTCAAAAGCTCTTGAGGGATCATATTTTTTATACTATCTCCAAAATACCAGTGTCTTCTGACTTCATCAGTCCCAAAGGAAACCAAGAGTAACTTTGATTTCCCTAGGAACAGAATCCTTGACACGGAATATTCCTTGGCAGGTAGTTGTTATTATGAGCAAAATTTCAAGATGTGACTAGCAAGCCCTTCTGGAGTACAATAAACCACATCAAACATGCAAGAGGTGTCTTGGCACTTAGTATTTGAATTGCCAAATGCAAAACAGAATCTGTCAGAGAAGTAAGACCCAAAAAATGGGAAAAAGATGAAAAAATACGGGTTAATAGCAAATCATATTTTAACATTCTCTTTTGGGTATGCAGCAAAGTGACGTCACTGTGGTCTTGTAGAGTTGTGGTGAGAGATCTTTTCAGCCATAAAAGAGTAAAAGAAAAGTGTGGGGTTGGTTTGTTTGTTTTTTCCCATGAGAAGTCAAATTCTGTAAATATTTATGTATTGAAGTGGATGATGCTGCAGCCAGAAATCCATGTGGCTCCTGTGGCATGTTCCTTTTCCTGTAGCCAATTTCTGACCTGAAAGCAATGACACACCAAACAAGCTGTTTGAGAACTGGCATTCTACATACACACTTTCATAGCATCATTTGGTGTCATACACCTGTATGAAGGCTCAGGGGAAGAAGTTTCTGTGAAAAAAATCATCGCTTGGTGCAAACTTCTCTTCAAGGGATCCGTGGACAAACTTCCTCCCTGTTTACATTCCAGGGAATCCAAGATTGTCTGTTAAAATCTCACTGAAATGCCTTTTGCCTGGCAAAGCAGAACAGAGAACATGATGTAGATGCTAAGCTACTGCTTCTTCACAGAAGCTGCTACAGCCGCAGAGGGAACCAACTTTGGTTGTTGACACACTGTTCTTGAGAACGACAAGAGAGATTGTATTCATTAGGCCAACCCCATCATTCTTGCTAAAAGCAGGCTCAAGTTTCCATGTATATTTTCAAATCAAATTAGAAACGCTGCTCCTGAGACCTCCTTCAGCTGACAGTGACGGATTG
>NW_008681881.1:0-4528 GCF_000695815.1 Acanthisitta chloris | reverse complement strand
GAGCTGTGCTAACACCCGAGTCGCCACAAGTGGTTAGATAATAAAAACATACCCAGAGTCATGTATTTAAATGAGGAGAGAGCTTTACCTCTTCCCCCATACCTGGAGAGCAGCCACTTCTCCAATAGAAATGGGAAAGGTTTGTTGCTGTGCAAGCAATCATGTCTCAGTGGATAGCAGAGGGCAATTTGCTTAGCACTAAGGGATGGAAACAATGAGTTGCTTCTAATGTGATCTATGATAGATGTCAATAAGTTATTAGCAGTATTAAGCAATAATGACAATTTTCCTTTTTCCCGAAGTTTTTTATGCAGGCAAATGAAGTTAGCTAAGATAGTTGACAATGTCAGTACCTTAGCAGAGCATCTTCTGTAAGCACAGACAACCAGTGCAGCAGCTAAACGTGAAGTCTACAGAGACGGTTCTCCATGGAAGAACTAAACTTGGTCAGAAAACAGATGCCTGAAGGAGAACTGTAAAGGTACCAGCTGCCTGCATGGCAAGTGAGTAGTGACAAATGAAGGGACATGCTGTGGCCTACACTTAGGAGAGTGAAGTTTTGGCTCTCATTACTCACGGAAAACACTGTTTTTTTCTGATATGGTGCAAGAGATGGGGAAGGAAAAGTGCACTCTCACACTCTCACCCTATTGTGCAGACCTTTGCATTTTCTTTCTGTTTAATTTGTGCTGAATTTGGGCTCAGACCAAACCCCTCGCTCTGCAGCGTTTCCCCTGTGCTTTGATTCCACGTTCAAATGTTCAGGAAGCAGGTTCGCGTTGAGGTTGGTCCCTTTGTTCTCAGAGGTTTGCCTGGCTGCTGCCTTTTACTGTCTCCTCTGCCTCTAAGAAAAACTGATGTTATCTTCTGAAGTGAAAACTCCAGGTTCTATTTGTAACTGAGGGTTTCGTGTGTGCCTTTCCCCAGCCTGTGCAGTGACGGTAAGGGGTAGTGGTACATGGGCTGTGCTTCTTCAGAGAGCTTTGAGTACAGTCCTTGCTCAGGAGCTGAAGAAATCCCCAGCTACTGGTGCCTTTGATCTCAGATAAAGGTCAACCTGTCTAGGAGAAAGTGTGATCGGAAACGCTACCACATCAGACTTCACTTTCTCTTCCGTACCCTGCGGTGATTCACCGTACCTGTCAGGGTATGCCTTCACCACAGCACCCATGGTTTTTACTTCAGTTCTTGGGAATAGCTTTATTCATCTCATACACCAACCAGCTTAGGCCAGGACTGCCAAGATTTTCAGTGAGCTGCTAAGAAACTGTCCACAGCACTTATTATTACAGCAATGTTTCATCGCTATTGTAGGATTCTCTTGGTTTGGTGGGGTTTTTTTTTAAAATCATAGAATTGTTTGGGTTGGAAAATACCTTTAATATCATTGAGTTAAGCCATCAACCCAGCACTGCCAGATCACCACTAAACCATGTCCCTAAGTGCCTTTTAAATCCCTCCAGGGTTGGTGACTCAGCCACCTCCCTGGGCAGCCTGTTCCAATGCTTTCAGTGAAGAAATTTTTCCTAATATTCAATCTAAACCTCCACTGGCACAACTTGAGGCCGTTTCCACTTGTCTTGTAGTATATATAGTCCTGCTAGTGTGTTAAAAAATCCATTATGCTGGCTTACCCCAACAAGCACATATTGGTTCCTTGCACCGAGAGTTTCCAAGGCTCTTTGAGCACCAGCATCTACAGAATTCCACCTAGTGCAGCCTCAGAGTTGCTGATGCACAAAGCTCTGGGTTGCTGCAGGTTCCAGTCCTTTCTTCTGGCCACCCACCTCTGCAAGATCATTGCTGCATGGCTGGTGGGGGAAATGCTTGACTTAAACATGCTGCAGGTAAGACTGGCACAAGAATTTTGTTTATCATTTTGTGATAAATGCTAATGTGTGGAGGTTTTTTTCATTGCTTTTTGAATTCCTCTCTAACTTCAGGAGTGTTGTTGCAGCTGTGAAGATTGGTTATAAACTGGCAGAGAACTTTCATGAAGGGAAACAGTTTCTCTGCTGAGTTTCCTCAAAGCCTTATTGGCTTTGTGGCTGCGACTGGTTCCTTCTCACAGACTGAGATCTATGCCTTAGCAAAGGCTAAGAGATGCTGCTTATGTGAAGGGTGAAATAGAATGGTATTCCCAGGTGGGATGCAACATGGAAGCAGTGTTGCTTGTTACTGCTAGTGGAAGGATCACAGTTTATCCTATTCATCTTTGCAAAGGTGTAACTTGCTACCTATAAAGGTCAATCAAGTGACCTAGAGATAAAAGTTGCTTCTAGGTGTGGATTAGGAAGAAAACCAAACAAAACCCAAGGATGGACTCTGCTTTTATTCTGTACACTGAGCCTTTTGGCACTCTGAAGCTTGCATGAGGGAGAAGTAGCATCTGACTGCACAAGGTGGAGATTATCTCCCAATCCTCAAAGTGAAAGTGGAAATGGGGATTGAATCACGGCTCTCTGCCATCATTCAGTCTCTTGAACCTCATTCTGGGAGGCTTGTCAGAAGGATTAACTTCAGGCATAGAGGGCTGATATCTCTTGACTTGTCAGTGGGGGAGACAGGCACCTATAGGTGATGGTTTGGAGGTGGAAAATAACTTGGTTGTGTTGGGCTCCTGTCTGTGTGTCAATCCTCGAGTTAAGGCTGTGCCAAGATGTAGTCATAAGGTGTGTCAGTCCTCTTCCGAAGTGCCAATTTCTTCTCCAGAATGTAGCTCTTCTTTTTCTAACCAAAACTTCTCACTGCTATTATTTCCAGGAAAAATCTATTGAGATGACTTGTGTGAGGTGCAGGCATGTTTGCCTGAGCCTGTGGAGAGCTTTCTGATATTGCTGGAGGGTTTTCCCTTCTTTCAGTGAGGCTTTAATTCGGGTGCCAGGTGATAGTAAACAGCTGCCAGTATTCTTGGTTATTTTACTGACCCATTTAAGCCCAGTATTGTGTTTCTAAAATCAAGATCTTACGCTTGGCATAGGTTTTTTAAGGTGGTACCAGCTTTAGAGATGTGAAAGGAAAGGTGTTGAGTAATGTTTTTACAGTAGTATCCTGGGAAAAATGCATATGGACTTCTGTGAGAACACAGTCAATGGCTAAATGTATGTTCAGTGGTGGAACAGAGAGAGCCCTGCTACCCCCAAAGGCTCCAAGATGGACTTGCACCACTAAACACTAGTCTGCAGGAGTTGTTTTGGGGGTTTTTTGGTTGTTTTTTTTTCTTAGTTGTTTTGATTCTTCAGTTGGATTTTTTTTGTTGTTAATTTCAACTCTGACAGGTTCCAAAGTGTTCAAATGGCTTTCACTGAAGGTGGTTTTGTACTTTGTGCTCAAGGTGTATCTGAGAATGCTTTTAGTGAGCAGCCACATTTTCTACCCCCTCCAGCAATATTAATGCTGAATTGGGACATTTTTATTCTGTGCCAAAGATTTTTATGCCATTGTTTGTCCCTTGAGCCTCTCTAATTGGAAGGTGGTATTTATGGTTTGTCCGTGTCATCAACCTGTTAATTACAAACTCAGAAGTATCAGAAGTTGTATTATTACTAGTATTAGTGTTTTAGTATTCAGTATAGAACCTTTTATGCACAAAGATTTTATTTCATGGAGAAATATGTGGTTGAGGTGAAGTTTTTGTATAACGATGCAAATCTCACAAATGCAGTTTAGGTGTTTTCCTTCCAAGCTTAGTGAAGCTTAATGAAAAATAATTGTGCTACATCCATGAGCGTGAGCTGAGTGGACAGACTGTCACCAAGTGCCACCTTTGTACTGGTGTGTTCTTGTTTGTAGGGATTGTTTGCTTTTGGTTGAATGTTCCACTTATTCTCAGCACATACTTTTCTTTGGGGCAAAAGGTGGGAGAATATGCTTTGTGAAGGAGATTGTTGGAATGTTTCTGATAAACTTAGTGCCACAGTGATGTGTAGCCAAGTACTGGATCTCTCCACTATTCCAATACTCTGCATGTTGTTATGCAATAATTCTCAGAATTTTGATATCTTTTACATCACTTTTCCACGTTCTTTCAGTTGCCTTTTAAAATACTTCAGTCACTCAAAAAAAGCCCCAACAAATAATAACGCACATCGGTGATAGTATTTATAAACCCAATGGCTTTGAAGGCATCCCTGTATCCCTTCAGCACCGTGGCAGAGATGCAGTGGTGAGTTTTTGGATGGGACCTTGCCGAGGCTGGGCTGGAAAAGCGAGAGAAAAACAACCGGGTAACTAACTCGTATCATCTCTTGGTGCTTCAGTGCCAGCTGTAAAACGGTGGGAAGAGCCATTTCCTATCCCACCGAAGGATGACAAGCGTGAACGCTTTCCGAGGTCCTCAGCTGCCTCCGTAACAGGCTGAAAGAAGCAGAAAATATGTTGTGACTGTAAACGATCCAGACTTCCAACCCTGACGATGCTGTGATTCTGTGAACGGCTGTTCCACGGGTCCAGATCCCGCCGGAAAGGCTCTGATGGTAAAACCCACACGCGATGTGTCCGTAAGGCTGCAGAGAGAGGAGCTAGGCAC
>NW_008681880.1:72334-74332 GCF_000695815.1 Acanthisitta chloris | reverse complement strand
GAGGTCTCTTCCAAGCAGGTTGATGCTTTGATTCTATGATTCTATGCCCCTGTCTGTGCCCTCCGGGCCCAGCGCTCGGGCCGTGGGCGCTGTCCGTCCCGCGGTGCTGAATCCCGAGCGGAGCCAGAGACAGGACAGAGCAGGACACGACACCGTGAGGGACACTGTGGCTTCCCCTGGTTCATCTTCAACCCGTGGTGACCCCTCCGAGTTACTAGACAGGGTTCCATTCTACTCGCCATGTGTTAAAAATAGTTTTACTCCAAGCATTACTTGTCCCCAAATGAAAAACTGCTGAGTGAGGCATAACCAATTTCCCTCCATCAGCTCTAAGAAAAAAATTCCTGTGAATCAGAACCATTAATAATAACCTGCACATCATAAGCTTTATCCATACCCTAAACTATCTCGTGCACCTGAAGGTCCTATTTTGCCCCAGTCCTCTGCTTTGGGGGCAAAGATCCAGCTACAACATCAGAATGTGCTTTCATTTATCTGCCAGCTTTAACAGGTGACACTTGAGATGAAGCTTCAAGAGCAATATGAGCATCAGTAAAGGAATGAAACAATATGTTTGCCTCGAGACATCTTTAATATGAGAAAACTCATCTTTCAAAGCTAGGCTGGATGAAGCCTAGAGCAATCTGATCTAGTGGGGAAGATGTCCCTGCCCAGGGCAGGAGGTTGGGACTAGATTATCTGCAAGGTCCATTCCAAGCCCTAAAATCTATATAGCTGTGAAAAGCAGAAACTACAATAAGTCCAGCTGATACTGTAACACTGGAAGTAGCTATGGATACACTCCCAATTTACCAAAGGTCTTAATGAATCTATCACAAGCATCTAGGGTTCACTGAAAACAAGAGGTTTTATTAATTGACCTAAACCCCTAAGTTGTTTTAATGCCAGGCTGAGGCAAATATTCAAAGTTTTGCCCTACATTTGCAATCTGTTAGACTAAAGATGGGCAAAACTGGAAGACACAGGATGGAAAATCAGCTCAAGTAGATATACTGTGCAGTTTTAAAATGTACTCATGTTCACCACGGTGAAAGCAGCAGGAGGCTGACCAAGCACAAACACTTTGACACTGCAGCAACTGTGGTTTAAGAAAAAGGTCCATTAAAACCATTCATGGAAAATTCACATCTGTTAACAGGGATAAAAATAGAAAGGCAAGAAACAGCTTGTTCCTAATTCTTTCCCTGTTTGCTAGCCAAACCCTCTATAGCTCAAATAACTTCTCCAAACTCTGCCTTTAAGCTGGATTTTATAGATTCTTATATCACAGGGACTAAAAGCCTGTTTTCAATATGCTTTAGCTTAACCAGCTGAGTACATACATAGCCTATCCACACTGCTGATAGGTTTCTCTTGCTTGTGGGTTCTGCTGAGAGAAGCTCTAAGCATAACATCATCACATACTTCCATCAACTGAACAGAACAGGATCTCCTTTTCCTATTCCTCATGGTTCTTTGGCACCAATTCCAAGACCTTTAAACACAATAAGTAGATCTTGAAAGACAGAAACTCCTTCAGGGACTAAAGCCACTGAAATTAGAATCTCTGAAGAAACAGAATAGATATTCTAATTCATTTTTCCTCACCAAAGAGAGCAGAACTGGATCTCCTGCTGTGGTAGCCACAGGCTAAGGGCTGGGATAAAGACATCTGTTATCTGACAGTCTACATTTGCACCTACTGTAACTAAAAAGTCTTTCTCCAGCCATTTTAGCTTCTCATTACTGCACTACCTCAACATCTGTCCCTGCAAAATTGATCCTTGCAATGCCATGAAGAAAAAAAAGAGAAAGAAAAAAGGGGGGGCAATAACAGGACTTCCCCATCATCACACAGAGCTTGCCAGAAGTGTTGCAAGGAAGCAAAAATTCCTTATGAATTGCCATTGCAACTGATTCTTCTCCCTCTCCAAAAATGCAACATTTGGTAAAGCAAAGTCTTCTCAGGTGCAAAACTATTTCTAGTAGTGTATGTGT
>NW_008681880.1:64896-72323 GCF_000695815.1 Acanthisitta chloris | reverse complement strand
ATATTTATATATATATGCATATGCAGACCAGGAAGGATGACAAGTGATCATGGCATGTGTCTGACATGCTAGAGATATAATATTTATATATATATGCATATGCAGATCAGGAAGGATGACAAGTGATCATGTCATGTGTCTGACATGCTAGAGATACAGCACATTTTTACATCTGTAGAGATTCTTCTCTTTTATTTAAACCTTAGGACTAGAATCAGAGTCCCAAAGATAAGAAAGAGAGTTCTTAAGAGGAGTAATTAAATTCACTACACCCTAGACAGTCCCACACACTTGAAATGGCTGAGAATTCTTTCTTCTAACAATCAAGAACTCAGGAATCCTGACCTTGCAATATTGCAGGATGGAGTTCAGCATTGCTGAGCTCCCACAGTTTAGGTTTAAATTGCTCAAGTTTGCTATCCTTGCATTTTATACCAGCCTGAACTTCTGTGACAGAAGTTTCTATTGTAGGATATCTGCTTTCCACACACTTTCTGATAAAAAGCAGGCTCCAAACCACTTCCATAAAGCAGGAAGGAAAAACAGATGCATCTGACTTCTAGAGATCTAAAATTCTCAGACATATTTATGGTGATTCACAGGTTTGAGTAAGCCATATCCATGATACCACCAAATAGGGACATCACTTTTCCTATTGAAATTTAAGTGCTGACTGCTGAGACAAAGTGTAGAGGAACTGAACAAATTTATCTATTTTCAAGGTGAAAATTCTAGTCCAAAGTCACAAACTGAAATTCAGAACAGAGTTCAATAGAATTTCATCCTTTTAATCTCAACACCTCACAGATTATATATATGAAGGATTTCTTTATAGCAATTCAACATAAGTCAATGTCATTCACTCTACAGAGGAGAGAAGCCCTTGGAGCATTAGTAGATTTACAAAGTGAGGATACTCTGCTCCTGCATTTATCAATTGTATGAGATGTATAAAAGTCCCAACTGCAAAGTCTGGTTAACTTTTAAACCCAGAGACATCAGACATTAACTACTGGGTCCTACATACATCACCTTTTCAGTAGAGAATAGTCTTCTCTGAAGTGTTTTAGCATGGAATAGGGAACCAGTGAGTGCCTGAAGAGAATTCCATACATTAAACACATCCTCCTACAAAACACAGACTCCAAATGACCTTGGAGTTTATACAGTGAGAAAATAAGAGGAGGGAATGACAACCAATCCAAGAAGGCTCTCTCCTAAAAGTCTGGGCCTGCCTAAATTGGTGAGAGTCACCTTCCACTTGAAAATACTTTGTGCCATATACCATGCAAAAAGTTCTCAGTTGAACTAAAACACAGAGACTATGAGGAGAAATGTTAAGACTGAAAAAGTCACTCTTAAAACCAGCTCCTCTCTAGGCATCACTGAAATGTCTTGCAGTTTCCTGCACTAAAAATGCCTCAGATCAATGTTGTGCACCAGGTGAGGAGACCTCATAGCAATCTACACAATCTGGAAGTGTTCAAGGCCAGGTTGGATGGGGCTTGGAGCAACCTGGGCTAGTGAAAGGTGTCCCAGCCCATGGCAGGGGTTGGAATGAGTTGATCTTTAAGGTCCCTCCCAACCCAAACCAGTCTGGGATTCTCTAAGACAATGGAAAGAATCAATAGGCATTGATCTCTTCTCTCTGGTGATCAGTGACAGGACCTGAAGGAACAGCATGAAGTCATCCCAGGGGAGGTTTTGGCTGGATATTAGGCAAAGATTCTTCCCCCAGAGGTGTTTGGGCACTGAACAGCTCCCCAGGGCAGTGGGCACAGCCCCAAGGCTGACAGAGCTCCAGGAGTGTTTGGCCAATGCTCTCAGGCACAGGGTGCAGTGTTGGGGTGTCCTGTGCAGGGACAGGAGTTGGACTGATGATCCCTGTGGATCCCTTCCATCTCAGGATACTCTGTGATTCTGTGACTTGCCTTTTTTTATTTTTTTGCCAGTTTTCAGTTCTAAAAATCTTTTGTCACACTGAGATGATTTATGAGTGGCATAAAAAGCAGAGTCACAAGAATAAATGTGTGATTTTAGGGGAGAAATTAAGTGGAATCAGTTTATTCAATACCAACTGACTTCCTCCCAGAAGAGATCATTTTACTTCTAGGACATCTGATATATCTGATACTGGTAACATCTGATATGAAACCAACTATTTTAGAGGGATGGTAATCTGAGAGATGAAAGGGTAGAGAGGGTCTACTAATGAACTAACACAAATTGTGATTTTATGAATAAAAACAGTCTGTGATACTCCTGTAATTAGGAATAGCATTCCTGATATATAACACAATTAACTCTGAAACAGATCATGGTAATTAATTTTGCCTTAAGTATATAGTAGAAAAAGCATTTAGAAAGCTCTGCTCCAACTTTCACCGTAGCTTTGGAGATGTAGAAACTGATTTCTACAGCTCTGAAGCCAAGGTGAAAGTCCACTGCAATAAACTACACCACCAGGTCTGGGATTTTTAACTACTTTCAAGTCGAGACATGGTGGAATCCACTTGGAGCCATTCCAGGCTCTCTGCTCCATCACTCAAGCCTCTAATCAGAAGCAGTCAAGGGGAACCTGACTGCACAGCTCTGACTCAAGCCCTTGGCATGCACAGAATAAATAAAAAAGGAGCAAATTATTAATTTAAAAGACAAGCCTTTGAGAGAGGTGATACCTTAGCAAATACAAGGCCGTTCAGAGGGATGTATGTGTGTAAATTCCCTCGTTGCTAAGGAAAGGAGATATTACATATGCAGCCCACAAAGCTCTAGGGCTCAGCACACCTATTTCTTCCCCCACCTTCCCCTCCCTCTTTCTTTCTACTAATTGTCTGACTATGCATGTCTGAGGCAAGAGCTTGTCACAGTTTCCCATGCCAGAAGCCAAGCTCAGCAGCAATACACAGGAAATATCCAGGGCATTGCAGCATAATTCACACACAGGAATACAAAGGTTCAAAACCTGAAAGTGATATTTGGCCACAAGCCTTGCCCACCACACATCAAAAGAGCTTTCTTCTAATTATATGTTCTTTCTTTTCCTTAGTCTTATTGTCCAGAGGGGTCTAGACAAGATCAAGCAGCAGCTGATGGGAATGTCATGGGGTTTAACAAGACCAAGCTCAAGGTGCTGCACCTGCATCAAGGCAACCCCTGACATCACTCCAGGCTGGGGATGAACAGAGGAGAGCAGCTCTGTGGAGAAGGACTTGGGGTGCTGTGGGTGAGAGGCTGGACATGCTCTGGCTATGGGCACTGACACCAATTCTGTACTGGGCTCATCCCCTCAGTATGGGCAGCAGGTAAGGGAGGGATTCTGCCCCTCTGCACTGCTCTGGTGAGACCTCACCTGCAGTGCTGCATCTAAGGAAGATGGACAGAGACTAGTTACAAGGGCTTAGAGTGACAGGACAAGGGGGAATGTCTTCACACTGACAGAGAGGAGGTTTATATTAGATAATAGGAGGAAATTCTTCCCTGTGAGGTGCTGAGACACTGGCACAGGTTGCCCAGAGAAGCTGTGGCTGCTCCATCCCTGGGAGTGTTCCAGGCTGGGATGGATGGGGCTTGGAGCAACCTGGGCTGGTGGGAGGTGTCCCTGCCCATGACAGGGGAGTTAGAACTTGATGAGCTTTAGAGTCCTTCCAACTCCAACCAGTCTGTGATTCCATGATGTTCCCTGCAGTGTGCTCACACCTTAAGCTGTGCAGTGAGGGGCCTGCAAATTCTCTGCAGAACTTCTGCACCTCCAGCAGTGCATGAAGTTCCCTTATCACTCAGGTACTATAACAGGTGCTCTTCAAAACCAGCTGTCATGGACTGGCAACAGAAAGCAAGGAGATGCATTTGGAAATTAAATCACTTCCCTGATGGAAACATAGAAGAACAGCTTGGCTCAGAGTTCCTTCATTCTCTCTACCTCCAGCAGTGACCTTTGTAGTAAATGATTCACATCCCAACAGATTCACAGTGAAGTCTGAACTCCACTCAATTTCCCACAAGCCTCCCTACTGCTGGAAAATTGTATTTCCCCAAACACCTACGTGCTGTTCCAGCATGTCCAGTAAGTGCAGGTCTGCACAGCAGCACATGTTCTTCCTTAGTGTCCTAATGTTCCACTCTGCCCTTGGCAGGGCTTGCAAGGGACACCACTTGCCTGCTTACAGATGTGTATGGGTGGTGTGTTTACCTCCAGTGAACATGTTGATCAGACAGACTGTAAATACCCACAAACATAAGCATATGCTAATTTGGAACTGTACACTCTCAAATTCCTGGGATTGGCAGAAGGGGAAGTCACTTTGGGAAGTTCCCTCTGCATAGGAGGAAATCTGGCTGAAAAATCATAAGGCTGGAAAGAAAAACAAATTCTCACCATCTCACCTAATTACATGAAG
This sequence comes from Acanthisitta chloris, assembly GCF_000695815.1. Classification (NCBI taxonomy): domain Eukaryota; kingdom Metazoa; phylum Chordata; class Aves; order Passeriformes; family Acanthisittidae; genus Acanthisitta; species Acanthisitta chloris. The sequence goes on along the minus strand of NW_008681880.1, from coordinate 67,923 downwards.
CCAAATTCAAAACTTCAGAAAAGGAAATCAAGTTTCCAAAATTATGGGACATAAAACTGAGTATTGAGAGCTGGTAGAGCTGGGAATACTCTGGGATTTCTTGTCACTGCAGAGTGCTCTTCTTACTCCAGTTGGCTGACATGAAAACCCTTAAATCATGATCAATTCTGTTGCTATGGTATGCATACATGTGTAGATACACACACTTATATCCTGCAAAGTACACATTTGTCTGGCAGGCTGGAAAATATAGGACAATGTGGGAATCTTTCTGGATGAGTCACTACAGGAGCTGCTTAGAACCTTCCAGGGCGGTCTGGGAATTCTTCTGGCTTTTAATGTATCTCAGTAAGGACTGTAGGGTTTGGTGTAATCTTAATGATATTCTTTCCCTTGGCAGCCTTCCACCTTTGTGAGGTAAAGACTGAGGTTTGCAAGAGCAGTCAGGGAAAAAGGATTACTAAGTTATTCTCAATAACTCCCTAACCTCCTCCATTTCTTCCCCTCTTGGCTCTCATCATTTCTTTCCCTCAAAATGCACTTTAATTACTTCATCATTGCCAAACAGAGCCACAAAATCCCTGTTGACTAGTCTTCCACAATAAAACCAAACACACACACACATATAAATACATACACACACTCTATAATAACCCCTTCAAATCTAGAGCTCAGAGTGATTTAAGACATTCTAAATATAGCATAGGCTGTGGTTGAAAACCCCATGGGTTTTGGTTTTTTTCCAGTCTAGGAAATAAAGCTTTCATCAGTCTGAAATTCAGTTCTAATAAAACAAGGGAGTGCCTTTCTCTCAACATTAGCACTAGTGCCTCAGGTGGTGCTGAGCAGAAAAGGTTCAGCACAGACACTTCTAGATGAAGACTTTGAAGGAAATCCACAGCTGTGTTAGCAGAAGGGAATCTGAAAGGCTTCTGAGGCTGCTGAGGACAGTTTTGCAAGATGCTGGTCTAGTAACTGTGACAGCAAGGACAGACATCCCAGTTAGATGCCCTTGAAAGGCAAGACACTTCCTTGGCTAAGGGGTTATACTAGAGAATGCATGAGCAAGTCAACACCACTGAGCCTACTAGAGCTCAACCTGCCACTGCAGCCAGAATATATCAGGTTGGACTCTCAAACTAATAGCATATAGTATAACCTGCCACTGCAGCCAGAATATATCAAGTTGGACTCTCAAACTAACAGCATATAGTACTGAGAACTATATTGAACAAGATTTCTGCTGAACTGGCTTAAGCCTTCAGTAGGTGACTAAATTTTTTTGTACATTCTGCTGATCTGGCTTAAGCCTTCAGTAGGTGACTAAATTTTCTTGTACATTCTCTGCCTACCTTGTCTAAGCTCCAAGTACATTGTGATTGGGACTCTCATTGCACTGTTCTCAGAGCACTTATGCAAGTGGAGACTATCACACAGCATCTCCAGAAAGAAAGACCATGAACCTGTTGGAGCATGTCCAGAGGAGGCCACCAAGTTGATTAGAGGGATGGAACACCTCTCCTATGAGGAAAGGCTGAGAGAATTGACATCAATCAGCCTGGAAAAGAGAAGGCTTTGGGGTGACCTAATTGCCCTTCCAGTACCTAAAGGGTGTTGAGAAGAAAGATGGACAGAGACTATTTCCAAGGGCCTAGAGTGGCAGGACAAGGAGGAAAGTCTTCACACTGACAGAGAAGAGGTTCAGTCTAGATATTAGAAAAAATTCTTGGCTGTGAGGGTGGTGAGACACTGGCACAGGGTGCCCAGAGAAGCTGTAGCTGCTCCATCCCTGGAAGTGTTCAAGGCCAGGTTGGATGGGGCTTGGAGCAACCTGGGCTAGTGAAAGGTGTCCCAGCCCATGGCAGGGGTTGGAATGAGTTGATCTTTAAGGTCCGTCCCAGCCCAAACCAGACTGGGATTCTCTAAGACGATGGAAAGAAAATCACAGAAGTATAAATGATTGGGCTGTTCCTCTTCACTACCACTTACCACTTTTCTAAGCAAGACAAAAATGCATCCAACTGATTCATGGATCTGAAGACTCAGAAGCTATTAACAGAAACCATGAGGATGGGCTGCAATTAAGGCAACTATCAAAGGAAAACGAGGCTTTCAGTTCAAGGACAATGCCCAGAAAGTTAGTGGTGAGTGACATCTCAACCTTCTGAAAACACTCTGTAAGTTATATGTTCATGGTTTCTCTGTCTTGCAGTACTGTAGCTAATCCTAAAGGGCCACATACAACAGGTCTTCTATAGTGAACTAAAACAGAAGTGCAGACCTAAACTTCTCCTCTAAAGCAATGCAAAGGAGATAATATCCCTACAGCATCAAGCTCTGATTAGCTAAGGACTAGCAAAACAATAGGCAGAAACAGCACAGGAGAAATTCCCTGATCCTTGCTCCCTTACACAAGAGGTGGAAGCAAGCCTCAGGCAGCAAGTGGCTTCAGCTTAGAGTAGGCTGATGTTAAAAAAAAACTAGTCTAAGCACCATTGCTTTCCTAATAGATCTCTCACCATGAAGCAATACAGCTCTGCAGCTTTCTGGCCTGGAGCAGGAGACCACAATCAACAAGTTTCCATTTCTAGTCCTGGCTTGTGATCAGGCCAAAATGCAAGCAGGATGTAATCCCCTGCTGCTGCTCAATGTTTTGTCTGCCTGTTCCTTAACCTCACTGATGTAAATGCTGGACTTTCTTTCCCCTCCTTCAGTGTTTAATTTCTATTTCAGCCTAATGGCCAGCTCAGATGTGTGTGTTTGCATTTACTTTGATTTATTGCCAAACTGGGTCTGAAAATGTAGAGGGGTGATGGAAATGTTTAAAAACATATTAAAAGCTATTAAAAGGCATTGCTTTTGCATGTTACATGGGTTGTTTCCTCCTCTAAAATGAAGCTGATGTTGTGTGAACACTGTTCTCTCTCATTTTGCCTCCCACCACTCCTGCCACAATGCCACTGCAGTATGCAGGTGTTAGTCTTTGAGGGGATGCTGCTTGAAATCAGACCATCTCTAAAGAAAAAA
>NW_008681880.1:48517-64858 GCF_000695815.1 Acanthisitta chloris | reverse complement strand
CCAAAGTTTTACGGTGCTAAATGGTCACTGCAAAAAAAAAAAAAGGTAAAGTAATTCTTTTGACCCAGTTGGTGCTTTTATGCAGCAATTCCAGAGCTCCAGCTGATAAATATACCTGCACCAGCCCCAGCTAGGGAACATTTGCACTCAGACTAGTTCTGAGACATCCAAACCCACAGTTATATCTATGTTTAAATGGTCAGGGCTCAGAAGGAGCTTCACATTTCCTACAACACTTCACCTGTTATCCTTTATTTATGACAATTTAGTCAGGTTGCATAGCAATCTGCTTCATTACATCATTTTTCTGCCCTGTAGCTGATTATACCTGATGTTACTATTTCTGCATTGGGTCACTGCTGAAGCCTGTGGTTATTGGAAGGTTGAGTGTAGCATAAAATGGACTTGAGGAGATGAGAACAGGTTTCAGCCTTAGACTAGTCACAGCATGGGAACAGAAGTCACTGGGCATTATCACACAGTGAGGTTAGCAGCACAGATGAGGGAAACAGCTTATCTTTTGGGACAAAATCCAGTGTCCCAGCTCAACCACAGGCCATCCATATGACAAGTGTGCACCAGTGGAGGACAGAGCCACACACTACATGAAGGTTTCTTCTACTTCTGGGTGCAGAGTTTTTTGTTTATTCTCCTCAGTACAGCAAAATCTGAAAACTGAAGCCAAATTCATAGCCACAAAGCAAAGCAATCATGAAAGACCATCAAGTGGTCCTATTTCTGCTGACTGCCCCTCTGGTTTGCACAGCCTAGGTTTTGTGTTTCAAATCTCAGGCTTTTAGCCATAAATTAAGAGACAGTGACTGAATTATGGCAGATTTCTAAACACAAGTAATGACCAGAGGAAACCTACTTGGAAAAGCAAATCCACAGAATATTACAAATTAAACTCGTTTCATATTCCTTTGTAGGAACAGTGAAGAAAACTAGAGAGCTATGGAACTACTCCAGTGACTTTAGCAGTAGTTTGTGATCCATAGTCAATGTAGGTAAAGATAGCAAGTGGATAGAAGGAAAAGGTGAAGTTTTAGGCTTAATGATAGGGCTACTGTTATGGCAGATGTGTGCATAACAAACTGCAAACCTAACATTTCTCCAGAAAGGTAAAACTATCCCATATAGACATCAGTACAGCCCCAGGACTTTTGGGCACACTCAAAAACCAAGTAAAGACATCACCCTCTTCTGACACCTTCTCTTTGTAACACCATATTTATATTTAAATAACACAAACAGAGTAGAAAACACTCCCAAAACACACACTGCACTGTGTACATAGTGCTGCCACTGCAGAGAAGATGAAAGAGTAAACCACCTCAGAGTCATTAGTCATGTAATGCAGGGATGTTGTTTAAACACTACAGAAGTGGAAGTGCACCAAAAAGAAGCTATTGGACTTGCTTTAAAGAACACATTATCCCTAAACAAGGTCCTGCTTGCTCATTTTTCACCCCGAAAGGAAAAAAACAAAACCCAAAATAAGACCAGGCTGGTTTCCAGGATGTGCTGTCTGAGCAAACAACTGGCTGTGAGCACACACTGATGAGTTATCAGGACAATTTGGTGCATGTTGCATGGAGTAGTGACAGCAAGACCTGTTTGAATCTACTCTCCATGGGTGTGTATGGCACAGACAGACATCTGCACAGAACAGAATAGGGAATGCCACAAGATGCTAGTTGCTCAGAGGCCTGGCTTTCCAAGAAGTCCTTTACTGGACATTAATGCCAAATACTGCCTTGTTCTAAACATATGGGACTGAAATTCTGTCCCCTACAGCTTTGCCTAGGACATGCTGCCTGGGTCTGAAAAGAGGGCAAAAGCAGAGAAAAGATATCCATGTCTGTGTTACATGTTAATACCACCTGAGTCAGAGCAAGTAACATGAGGGAAATGATGGTGGAAAGATTCTGGAACTAACCCACAGAGAATTCTTCCACAGGGAGCATCAAACCAATGTCTGTGCTATTCCCCACTCTGTATATTCCCATCCACAATCCTAATAAGAAGTATTGAAACTGCACTGGAGCAATTTGAATAGTTATTCTATATACACACAACATCTAGTCTTATATGCCATAGGTTCATTCCATTTGGAGATAATTTCCCATAACTTCCCTAGCCTGGCATACTAGGCCTGACTTCAGTCTCTCTCCTCACAGTGGTCTACACTGAAATTAGATACAGCAAGAAAGAAAAGAGAGCAAGGGAGTTGTGTTTGTTTAGCCTGGAGAAGAGGAGGCTCAGGGGAGACCTTCTCACCCTCTGCAACTCCCTGACAGGAGGTTGGAGTCAGGTGGGGGTTGGTCTCTTCTCCCAGGCAACCAGCAGCAGGACAAGAGGGCACAGACTCAAGCTCTGCCAGGGGAGGGTTAGGTTGGACATTAGGAAGAGATTTTTTACAGAGAGAGTGCTCAGGCATTGAAATGTACTGCCCAGGGAGGTGGTGGATTCCCCATCCCTGGAGGTTTTCAAGCTGAGACTGGATGTGGCACTCAGTGCCATGGGCTAGTAACAATGGTAGGTTTGGACTCGATCTTTGAGGTCTCTTCCAACCTGGTTGATCCTATGATTCTAATTATTAAGGCTGGAAAAGACCTTAAAGACCATGAAATCCAACCATCAACCTACTACCACCACCATATTCACCATTAAACCATGTCCAGTTGCCACATCCCTATGTTTTTTGAACACTTCCAGGAATGGTGACTCCACCACTTCCCTGGACAAGCTGTTCCAATGCTTTACAACTCTTTCTGTGAAGAATTTGTTCCTGGAAAAAAAGAAACTATGTGTTGCAAAGTCATGCAAATTAATTATCACCTAATGATCATACAAACACAGCTATGGTCCAATGATTATTACAGCTTAGAGGAGCTCAGTAAAAAGAGCACAGAAATGGAAGAAGGCATACCCAGGTGACTTGTTAGGGTCCTGTTAGATGTACTGAGCAGCCTGAGGCAAGAAAAGTGCAAAGTAGGTCAAATCTACAAGGCCACTTAGTCTCTTCTATGCCTTTGCAGTGCTGTTTCAGCACTTTCTTACAGTATTTTCACTAGCTAGCTCTCCCTTCTGCTTTAGCAGCACACACTGATAGTAATAAACACCTATTGTCTTTGTAGATCAGCATTTTCCTGGTGCAAGCACATTGTTTAATTGGTATAAATTGAATATTCACCTCCTCAGCAAAACCCACCAAGGCCAAACACTTCTTCCCTTATGCACACACAACTCGGAAGCAGAACACAGTACTGAAAGGCAAACTCATGAATAATGCCAGTGCTTACTTAAAAAAAGTTCATCATTTCAAGTACAATTACTAGAACATAGTCACAAAAGTAAATTGCAAACCACTTGGAAAAAGTCTCAAAGCAGCAATAACCTTCTGTGTAAAACCAGTAAGGAGTAAATGGAAAGTAATGAGGACATCAGGACAAATATTTAGCCACGTCCCTTTGAATCTCTACATGATACAGCTTGACTGCAGACCAAGTGCTCAGTTCCCTGTTGTTAGGGAGGCAGCTGTTGGCTGTTTAGCAGCCCTAGGTATTTTTCCACAACAATGCAGAGTAGTAGGAAATATTCAATCTCACTGGAACAAATTCTTCACCTATTCCACTCAGTTTTGCAAAGAAATCTAGCACAGAGACATTCTTGCCATACCCTGTCCCTCCCTAGCCCAGACATGTACCAAACAAGGAATTGGGAACTGAATCCAAAGCAGATTCCTCCTCAGATCCTCCCTTTGAACTAATTCTCTTCTCTAATACCACTAACTCTGCACTGAGGTCCTTCTAATCACTGACTGCCACTGCCTTTATAGAAAAGCTACCAGGTGTTACATGGCTTTAATCTACTACAAGGCAAAAAGCTTATTAAGAACTGACAGCTAAGTATGAAGCCAGAAAGTTTAAAAGACAACACAATTTCTTAGCAAAGGTGCTGAATAAGCTTCAGAACATCACAAAAAAGTGGCAGGATCACTGCCTAGATACTCCAGGAGGTGAGGTCAGCACATCTCCCTCAATATAGAATCAGAGAATGGTTTGAGTTGAAAGGGACCTTAAAGCTCATCTCATTCCACTCCCTGCCATGGGCAGGGACACCTTCCACTAGCCCAGGTTGCTCCAAGCCCCATCCAACCTGGCCTGGAACACTCCCAGGGATGGGGCAGTAATCACAGCAACTGGAGATCAGGTGCCTTCAGAAAAAATGCTTTAACAAAAGAGGTGACTAGTTTCCATACAGGAGGAACAGGGAATTGTACAGCCTGAAACATGTGCCACCTCTGCCTGAGCTTTTACAAGAGCTGAAGGCTTTCTGCTGTCTTCCTTCCAAGCTCAGGCATTTACCTCTGGACAGAAAAGCTCTGACAAGAGCAGTGTAGAGTCATAATTTGAACAAACATGAGTCTGGCCAAACTAAAGAAGTAGCTCTTGGTTGTCAGTGGCAATTATGGTTTTCCTGAGGGTTTGGTCAGCTTTGGATGGCCAGTCCACCTCCTCAGGCTTTGTTAACCAAATTATGCTTCCTTAATCATCCTTATATTCTCCATGGGCAGCTCCCAAAGCCACTCAGTTGCCTGATGCCCTAGCTCTTGCCAGCCATGACTAAATATTACCTTCTCACTGGCATTTTCATTTCATCTGCACTCAGCAATTCCCATGTTTGCCTTGCTGGTCAAGCTTCCAGCTGAACAGTCCTGCACAGACTCTGCATGTCAGTTTGGCTCAGAAGTCCATCCCCACATCTCATTTCCAGCATGCCCACAGTTAGCAAGCTTGTTTCCAGAGCAATCAGGACCAGAAAGAAGTTCACCACTCACTTTCAGAGCTGAGGAGCAGCAATAAAGCTGAATTACAACAGTACAGTGTGTTTATTTATGCAGCACTTTTTGGCCCGGAGCAGCAATAAAGCTGAATTACAACAGCACAGTGTGTTTATTTATGCAGCACTTTCTGGCCCAGCCTCCTAAAGCCTCAGCATGAAGAAAATGGAAATTTTTCTTAAGATAAATTTTGATGGCTTCAGATCATAAAATTATCTTGGGATGTTCTGAGTGAGCATCCTAGAGTAGCAAAGGTGGTAGTCCTCCAAGCTGTGGAGCACTCAGGAACACAACACAACTCTGGTACACCAGAGCTGGGATGGAAACTTGATTGTTACCAGTTCCAGAGCCTCACACAAGACACCTAATAGATTGTTGTCTTACATTTCACTCCATGACAAACACATGTGGTCACCTGCACAGATCTTGTAAGTCCTGCTCACTCTGAGACAACAAGAATGAAAAGGGACACTTGGCCTCAGCTCTTGCAGCTCTGTTAATTCAGGATTTACAGGACCATTTACAAGAGGTAGGACTTGTCAATACAAGTCAAGTTCCCTCCAGTTTCAGTCTCCTTTAGTACAGGAGATGTCACACTTAAAGGTGTTACACTGCTCCATGTAGCCAGACCATCCTCTGGCAACTGCTCTATGTACATTTAGAAATTAGTTTGCAGTTAGTATTTACCTAATTGATTGCTTCCCCCCCCCTTATCCATTATCACTTCCAGCTCTTAGACAAATATTGCTTTTCATTCACTCAAGGTAGCAATGCAACTTGCTTTCTCTTCTCAAAACCACACAGCTTTCCCACCTCAGAGCAGCACATGGACATGTGCTGTACCTGCTCTGAGAATAAACACAAGTACAGTCTTTGCCTAGAGACAAGGGCTACCCTCTGTGGCCTAAACATATATTGCACAGTGAAACAACTGCAGAGACTTCTTCCAGCCTCTTTGAAACACAGTCTCAGATTTTTACATCCCTCATTTCTGCACAAGGTAAGAGCAGTTTATGTGTTCACCTAAGAAGTGACCTTGGGCAGACAGATTTGCAGCCCAGCTGATACCAGAACTGGGCACAGCACTTAAGGTGTCTCACCAGTGCCCAGTACAGTGGCACTGTCACTCCTCTGGTCCTGCTTGGCCACACTGTTTCTGACACAGAATGAGCTCTGACACAGGCTCAAGCTACATGTCTATAGTCTGTGAGAGCAGAAAGTGTCAGGTACATTGCATCTACAGATCAATGGGAATTTGAAATACTTGCTCTGGTTTTATTTCAATTTTTATCTCCCAAATGTGTTAAGCTAAATTAGAGCTAATGCACAGATTTGTAAGAGCAGGGCTGAAGAACAGCTCTATATATGGAAAGCTCCTGTAATGCAGATAAATAATTTTTGCCAAAATGAGAGGGTGACTAGGCAGACAGTGAGAATTTTGGCAGAGAAGAAGTTTTTTGTGGAAAGGCAGTCATTTATCTCTATTGTCCATCTAGAGCTCCAGGAGGAACAAAAATCACTAAGATTTATAACAGGCCATAAATATTCTTAATACCATTACACTCCTAAAGCAGCCCTGAAGGAACCACACCATACACTAAGGAATTGAGACTTCCCCAAGCAAGCTTAGAAATCCATACAAATGAGGCTCTAATATGCAACAGCACAGACACACTTGAAAATTGCTTATACTAACGTGTACCAGCTCTGTGATAACATTAGGCTGTACCAACAGCTTTGTTTCAAGGCTTTTTAGAAGAGCTCTCTTCCCCCCATCACTTTTAGCTTTCTTCTTTGGATAACAGCCACAGTTTCAAGGGCAGCAGTGATCAAACAGTAACTCAAGTGAGAACAAATTGGACCTGAACAAAGGCACCCTTACATACTGCCTTCCCCAGTGGAGCCAAGGTTTCTTATTTCCTTAGTGACTTTCAACCTGTGAAGCTCCCACTGCAAAACATTTCTTTCAACACTGCCCAACTGCTTCTGCCAGCTTTGGCTCATCCAAGCCTTGCCTTACAGCTCACCCACCAACCAGTTTCACCTCTGGCCCACATTGATTTTTATCATCCCTACTTTTCTCTTTCTCCATCTTTAGTGTTATGCAATTCCTAGGTTCTGCTCCTATTTCAGGAGTTCTGTGTTGTATGGCCAGTTGACCACTGGCCAGCAAATCCCTTAATCAGCAAAAAAACACAGCTATTCTCTCTTAGAATACCCTGAGTTGGAAGGTACCCAGAGAGATCACTGAGTCCAACTCCTGTCCCTGCCCAGGACACCCTAACAACCCACCCTGTGCCTGAGAGCATTGGCCAAACACTCCTGGAGCTCTGTCAGCCTTGGGGCTGTGATCACTGCCCTGGGGAGCTGTTCAGTGCCCAAACACCTCTGGGGGAAGAACCTTTGTCTAATATCCAACTGAAACCTTCTCCTAAAAAATAGTATTGGAAGGAACAAAGTGTGGACAATACTAAGGTGACTATGGAAAGGGGAAGAGCAGGGATTAGAGCTCAGCAATCCTCAGCACCAGTCTCAAGTTGAGTATCAGAATTTGGCATGGTGTTGGGGGCACAGTGAGCCACGAGGCTTTTGAAAATAAAATTTACTTTGAACTCCAGACACATTCACTGCCTCTTTATGGTATTTACAACAGGGAAATATCAGGGAGAACAGGAATAACCACCATTAGCAATTAAGATATGAAGTACCCAACAGCAGGTGAGCTACCCAGCTTGGTTTAAGGTGGAATAGAGATACCAGCAGAGAAAAAACAATTGGTTGCCTTCAGAGTACAATGGGGATGACAACCTCCAGCTTTCTAACACACAATAATTATTAACACTGGATCAACTTTTGTGCATCCTGAAAAATGAACCTGCAGGGCTGAGGTTCAGGATTCATTCAGGCCCAGCAGATGCTAATTCACCATTTCATACTACAGAAATAAGAGGCCATTGCAGTTACTGAGAAGCCTTTGAAAAGAGCTATTTACTTCCACTATGCTTAGGGTACTGCTCAAGCCTTATAACCTTCTATTCTGAATGGTCAAACCTTGTCCAGCCTCACACATCAGGTATTTGCTCTCACATCTGTCCTCACACAAGTGCTGAGACATCATTAGGAAACAACTGGGCTACAATAGAGGTCTATTGATTTAAGTATGCAGCTGCCCTCAAGGTTCATCTTGTAAATACATCACATTATGAAATCCAGGCTTGTCTTACAGCAGTTCTGTCAGAAAATTCACTTCTCCCAATGACTCCTTGAGAAATTTTCCAATTGCTCAGCCCACAGCTCGTCAGCTCTCAGGCATGCTGGTCATCTGAAGTAACTGCTCCTGGCTCTCTAGATTTTATTACCCAATTCTACTGTGGCAGCCAATTGGCTGCAGGAAAAAAGAACTATGGTCTGGATCACAAAACTGGGATTTTCAGAGATGTACAGCACTTACAACTCCTCTTGTGCTTGGGGAAAAATTGAAGAAGCAACAAAGACAACAGGGAGAAGAAGTAGTCTGGGTCTGTAAACACTCATAATTAATGTTGGATGTAAACTGTGGAACAACTCAAAAGAGAAAGATACAACTTCAAAACCTGTTACCTGAGGGTCAGGATCTCTCAGGGGATTAGCACATATATGCAGGACAAAATACAAAAGGGTTTCTTTACATACAGGCAACTATTGAAGATGATATTAAAAAACAGCATTCCAGTCTACAATAACAGGAACTCTGCTTTTCTCACTGAGAAAGTGTTACTGGGACTCTGCTAAGAGCCTTTTCATAATTGCTCTTAAAAAACAAAACTAATATAGCTTGAGTTTAGTCACTAATTCCATTGTCCTAGAAAGAAGCAGCACTACTGGTGAATTGCTACTTCTGTCTGGGGATTTATTTAGATCAATTTGCTGTTAAAACACCAGTTGTGCCACACAGAAAATTGCCACTTCCCTCTTAAGTCTTCTAATAATATTGTGACAGGGTTTGGTGTGCCCAGAAAAACAGACAAATAAACCCATGAGTTGCAAGTAAAGAATTCAGAGCAGCTGATCTTACTGAAGTGCAGACTGCAGCACTGCCCAAAATCCAGGCACAGACCTATAGACCTATTGGGTTGGTCTCAGTTGCTTGCTGGTGCTCTGCAGACATCTCACTTGCAGGGAGAACTTAGGTGTAGGTAATTCAGGTTAATTCCTAAATGAAGGGATTCTCTGCAAGCATATCCAGTGGTCACACAGTGAAATATATCCCACTTGGAGAAGTTTCACTCATTAAATGGCAGATTCTATCACCTTACTTGGCTGTCTCAGCATTTTCCTGCAGAATTATAGAGTGGACCATGAAGGAGCAGTTGGGACTTCATGTGCCATGACTTCCTCCAGCTGAGGAATCAAAACTCTACAAGAGAGTTAAGCAATCTCTACAGATGACATTTTCCAGCTACCAAACAGTCATCTGACTGGAACTACATCTAGAAGCATATATAAACCTGAGAAAACATCAGAGCAACTCATTCAATGAAGAAAAAAAAACAAACCAAGCTTCTGCTGCAGGACACTGAGTCTGGGGGAGAAAAGAAGAACTGAGGCAGATCTAATGCTGCAGATTAATTTTGGGGTAGTTTAACTGACATCCTCACTATGACATCCTGAAAGTTTCTCTATTTCTATTGTCAGTTCTTCACCCCAAAACCCTCTGACAGCTTTGGTCCATGCAAGACAGGACAATGATGTGAAATAAGACTTAGGAGGATGTACTTCCACATGAAATGCAGCACCAAGTGCTGCAGACAGTATGGGTGTGACAGGAAAGTTACAGCTAAGAAGGGAAGTCTTTAGTTATCTGTGAAATCAAATTTAATATGTACTTCCAACACAGCTGCTGCTTTGAAGGTTAAGTGCCACAGCCTCAGATAATGTGTCTGTCAAGAAGATAGTTTGTATAGACACTTTCCCCTCATGCATGGAAATTCTTCATGACAAGAACCATCTCCTGTTGGGCATTGGCAGTTCTTGCCTCAACAGGGCTCTGAGCCTGGCTCCAAGGTGTCACTGTCACCAGCATGTCAAATAAGATTGGGACATTGCAGTCCAGGAGGCTGAATGAGGAGGCAACAGATGCTGCAAGATGTGCATCAAGATGGGCTGTTGTACCTAGTAAAGCATGAGAGGTCATCATGTCATCATAGCTTTACTGGGTGACAACCTGGTCACCATCAAAGAGAAGAGCATCTCTGTTGGGGACAGCAGTTGGAAGTTCCTGTAGGTAATTTTCTACATAAGCCTCTTGGCTTGGTGAATCAGGACAAGGATATCAAAGCACAATGGGAATGGGGAGAAGCAGCTGGCTGGACAAGACCTCCATTATCATCAAACAATACTGTTCCACCAGTGAAAAAAAGGCCATAAAAAGAAAGTCCTGAAAGTAATTGTTTCCAGGATTAGCATTTATTTACATAATCCTATAAAAGTTCATTTCAGGAAAGATCATTTCCATTTTTACCTCGTAGATTGTTTCTACTCCTGTGTATCCTCTCCCCTTCCACCTTCTGTTTGCTTTCTCTCCTAAGTCACACATTTTCTTCTCTGCTAATAAAATAAACAAGAAAAGACAGAGTAGCTTGTGACTTTGCCAAGCTTTCCAACACTCAAGTTTCACGACAGCCTAAAATGAAAGAGAATCTTTTTCAATATAGAAATCCTTGTAAAATTCTCTTTCCAAGTCCAGGATCAGCAGCCTTTATTGTACCAAGCAAGGTAACAAGAGGCACACAGCAGGCACTTCCTTCAGCTACCCATGTTATTGGCTCCATGTCCAAAGAGAGGGATGCAACTTCTCCTTACACATCCAACAGCTTGCTAGGGCAGGAAACTGAGCCAACAGACTGCATAAGTGGAAAGAATCAAACCTTGGAGAAGACAACCAGCAGGATTATGGTCAAGAAGGAAAAAAGGAGGAGATGTATGAGCTCCTTTTTTGATGTGCTTCATGGGCAGTAGAGACGTGCTGCTCCCATCCCTCAGGACAGGCTGTACTGTGTCCTTCTCCACACCACTCACTATGTTATACCCAAGGTTGCACAAGTATCCTGGAGGTTTTAACTAGAGGGAGAAAGAAGGAGGCTAAGATGACTTATGAATAGAGCTATTCACCAGATCCCACGGTGGGCATTCTTTTCAGCTTGGAACAGCAGCTGAGCTCTCCAACCCCAACCACAGATGAGGGCTCTGCCAGAAGAGATGCTGAGAAAGGGGAAAAAAACCTCCTGGTTGAGTTGGATTTAATCAAGATCAGCTACTGCCAAGGCTCAATCCATATAGGGACTTGAGATGCCTCTCTGTTTTGAACAGTAGACTTTGCTGTTGATAACTAAACCTGGATGATTTTTTTCCATGCAAAAAGAAAAGGAGGCCAAGGCCAGCAAAAGCCATTTGCAGATTAATGCCAAGCTGTGGGAGTAGCTGTGGACAATTCTATATTTAATTCACCATGTCAATCTGTTCTATGGTTTTTGGGATCTGAAGCCAAACAAGACAGTATGCTGAAGTCAGGTTGCCTAAAAATTAAAGGGCAATAAACCCAGAAGTGTTTCTTAAAAGCCTGAGATGTTTATCAAGAACAGTTTGATCCCAAAGGATTTTCATTTGAGTTCAGGAATAAGCCATAAAAATATTAAGTGATTTGTACAACTCAAGCACTTCACATAAACATCAAGAGCCAGGAAAGCAGGTTTGCCTAAGCACATAGCTCCTTCACTTCTTTCATATCTAAGCAACACTGCTAAGAAACATCTTCCTCCTCTTGAGTGGTCTCAATTCTCTCAGAAATGCTGCATTTCTCACAGAGGTCACATTCTTTTGACCATTCAAGAACTGGAAGTTCAGCTGCTTGTGTCATGCTAACAACTGTTTTACAACAGACAAAATCTCAGAGGGACTTCATCGTGGCCTTTGGGGCTTGCAGGACATCTGCTACCTTGTGTAATCTCAACTACCACAACAACAAAATCTATAATTCACCTAACATAATGGATTCATTAGGCTATTTCAAGGGGAAATATGAACAGTGCCTAAATGCCAAATACCATTTCCTATGGGAGAACCCACTGCAGAGCTGGGATTTACTGTCACAGCCAGCAAACATCTCAAATGTAGCTCACCTAGAAACATCTTGCCCTAAAGTACTGTAATTATATTTTGCAGAGTTCAGACTTATAAAAATTCTGATAAATTTTCCTTTGAAGTATCTGGTTAGCACAAGTGATTGGAGTGTAATCTAACTAGTAGTACTCCTATTGTCTATTTACTGTGTTCCTTTAGAGCAAGTTTTACCTGGAGGGAACTAATCACACAATGTTGGCAACAAACAAGGATCCTTGTCTAATCATTGAGGTATGGTATGTCTGCACACCAGAATGGTCCATACAAGGCTATTTAAGTTGCCAGCCCCTTTTAAAGTATCCAACTTAACACTGAGATTCTTTAGTAGGTTTGAAAAAGCTTAAGAACAAATGTCAACATTGGAAACTACAAATTGATGCACCTTCAGCAGCTCCATGACTTCTGTCTGTATCATTGCCACTTTGCTTCTGATCTTGATTCAACAGGAAAACCCAGAACCAACCAGAGTTCCAGACAAGCAACTTCAATTTCAGCTGTATTTCTGGTATTACCAAGAAACTTAAGCTTGAAAAGCAGAAGCATGTGCTTAAGAATCATAAATCCCATGCTATAGCTCCTACTGAATGCAATCAGGAGCATGTGAAGGAACTGGCAAAGACTACAGGACTGGAAGAAGCAGTTTCCATCCCTAGATGGGGGATTTATTATAACATGCTTCTGGCAAGGACCTTACCTCTTAAGAGAAAAAAGCCTTAAGGGAAAAGGTCTCAAGGAGGTTTAACAATGAGGATGCTGGAGTATAGGAAATTAATAAATGAACAGACACAAGCTGCAACTCTGGGGGTTTGGCTGATGGCAATCAGCATCCAACACAGAAGCTGGAGGTCATTCTGCAGTTTGGATCTGAGGAGCTGCTCTGTGCACTGAGCTGGTGCCTCTGTGCTCCAGGGCAGGCAGCTTTAATTAGCACAACCCAGATGCACCCAGGCCTCAGATTAGATGGTTCATGACCCAGAACACAAACAGCTTTAACAAAGTACTAATTCCACTTCAAAAGGCAAGGCCTTTAATGAATTTTATACAGGCCTTGAGGCTAGAATTATCATCCAAATATTGCTGGTCTTAAAAAGGAGGAAGTGAGGAAGGGAAGAGGTAGAAGTATGGGTTAAGTCATAGCCAGGAGCATTGACACCAGACAAGCTTTACACCTGGAGGTTGGGAGAGCAATACAGAACTGCTATATAACCTCATTGCAGCTTCACAAGTGCAGCATTGCAGTATTTGAGGCAGATTGCAGCTTTCAGAAACAAGAGAGAAGTTTGGGAACAATGTTCAAGACTGATACAGCTGAGAAAGTATCTTCACTGGGCCTGAAAGGCATAGTAGATTTGCAGGTGAAGTTCAGAGTGGAAGTGCCCAAGGCAGAACACCTTACCAAGGTTATTAGCTTGGGCTTCATTCTACAAGTCCATGACCTTTTTGCAGTCAGGGTCAGTGGAGCAGAGACATTTAGCTGACAGGCAGCAGGGACAACAACAATTTAGCATTGATGAGAAAAAGAGTAGAAACAAAGGAGAGAACCTAGATCTCCTCTCTACCTACTCTGTAACTGACTTGATACATGATATAAAGACAAATTCTTCAAATTGCAGAATCATTTAGGTTGGGAAAAACCCTAGGAGATCATTGAGTCCAACCTTTGGCTGAATACCACCTTGTCAACTAGACCAGAGCACTAAGTGCCACATCCAGTCATTTCCTGAACACCTCCAGGGATGGTGACTCCTCCACCTCCCTGGGCAGCACATTCCAATGACTGACCACCCTTTCAGTGAAGAAATTGCTCCTGATGTTCAACCTAAACCTCCCCTGGTGCAGCTTGAGGCCATTTCTTCTTGCCCTTTCACTTGTTCCCTGGGAGCAGAACCTGATCATCACCTGGCTATCCCTTCTCAGGTAGTTGTGGAGAGTGATATGGTCTCTCCTGAACCTCTTTTTCTCCAGGCTGAGACCCCCAGCTTCCCCTCATGTGACTTATTCTCCAGCCTCTTCCCCAGCTCTGTTCCCTTCTCTGGGCACACTCCAGCTCCTCCATGTCTTTCTTGCAGTGAGGGACCCAA
This sequence comes from Acanthisitta chloris, assembly GCF_000695815.1. Lineage (NCBI taxonomy): Eukaryota > Metazoa > Chordata > Aves > Passeriformes > Acanthisittidae > Acanthisitta > Acanthisitta chloris. The sequence continues at coordinate 50,773 of NW_008681880.1, read as the reverse complement.
AACTGGACACAGCACTCAAGGTATGATCTCACCAGTTCTACCACAGTATTTTAACTCCTATAAATACTTCAATCTAGCTAATGGAAGGGACCTCCAGCATCCTGTCAAATACTATCCTTTATGGGTGGCTGTTGGGCAACAGCATGGCTCTGTCTTCATCCTCAGAGGCAGTTTCTGCCAGTCCTTCCTGTTCTCCTAGCCAGACAAAACAGCTCTGCAACTACAGTATTGCAGCAGTAAACCTGAGACAGCAAACTGGTACAGGAAAAGGCAGCAAACTCAGTATACCAGGCAGGCAGAACAGGCAAGATGCCTCATGAAGATGATAAAAAGTAAGAACAAACTGTCATCCTGGGAACAGCAAGACCACTGTAGGCAGAGTGAAGGATTGCATCAAAGCAGACATTGTCAAAAGGCTCTTAGGTCTTACTGACTATGTAATTGTCACATCAGTCTCCTGGGCTGTTTGAGCAGACCCTTAGTCTCCTGGGTAGATGGCAGTTTTAGAGCCCATCTGTCCATAAAAATGTTTCTTCCCAATATTGCTCAGGCCTGTTTGCCTTGTAAGGTAAAGGAAAGCAGAATAAATCAGCTGTTAAATGGAACAGATTAATGGCCCTCAGAAGTTTTGGAATTGGCTGTATGGAAAATGTAGGAACAACATGGGTAACAAGGCATTGGGAAGACTTGGTGATGAGGTCGATGTTACAGGGCTTTGGCACAGAGGAGAAAAACCCAAATTCTATCCATATATAGAAGGAAGTTCATTACCTAACCCTCCCCAAGAGAGTGCTAAGGTGACTGGTGGGAAACACATCTCCTTTTCTTTCCTAATCACACCTTACTTTCCTCCTCAATTGCTTTAGAGAAAAGCTTTAAATTCCTAGTATATGAATATCCTTGCCTTCCTTTTCATAGGAAAGCCCTGAGAGCTACATCATTATGCCCACAATATGTTCAATGCTCTCTCTGCCAAGGCTATTAATTAGTCCCCCCATTACTCTGCCTCAGCAAGTCACATCTCACTCACCACCTTCACTTTCTTACTACTAGATTTGAAGCAAATTTGTCCCAAAACCAGAGGGATTGCCCACAGTTGTTAATCCTTTACACAGCCTCTATGGATGCAGGACTTGCACACTACAGTATGTAATGGGTTGAAACTATTAAATGCTCTTGCCTGTTTCACCAGCAGAAAGCTGAGACAGAGAATAAAGGGAAACCCAAATCCCATAGAAATACACATAAAATAATAACTTCAAGACATTTAAGTCTCATGCAACAGACATCCTTTCTCCAAGTTCACTGGTTACCACATTGAATTCTTTGAGGCTGCTCAGGTGGATAACATCAGTCACATGCTCAAAGTTGTTGGTAAGAGATGCCCAAAATATTTCATACTCCTCATTTCTTAAACTGAGGAATGTACGAATTCCTATCAGACACCAATCAACTTCTCCTGCTGACAGTTTCACCATTCCACATCAGGATTTGGAGCTCCCAGTATGAACATTTACATCCACCACACCAGTAACACAGAGCAGGATTGCCCAGGGTAGACACTGCACTGTTTTAACATTTGCATCCAATTCCCAAAAATCTGCAGGAGCCAGAAATAAACCATTTTCTCTCAAGACATTATCATGCTGTGCATCTGATCAACACACCATGGCCTGAAATAACTCATGAAGCTGACTAGAAAAATAAGTTTTCTAAAAAAAAAAAAAATCCCTCTATAAAACACATGCCTTTGTCAGACTCTTCCTGGTTGCAGTGTACATCTCCTAGGACTACTTTTTATGAAGACAAAAGCAAATCTAATGCTGGCAAGAATCCCACCCAGCCTGTATCTGTCCAAATCATCAGCTATGTTTTTGATTTAGCTGCAATTTAGACAGCCAACTTCAACAGACTGAACAAGGCAGAGCTGTTTTAAAGATGCTCTGAAAGCAAATAGAGAGAAAGGCAAACCATTCAGAAGCAAGGGCAGCGTGGTCAGGCAAAGCTCCTGGGATCCCTATGGAAAAAGAAAGTGTTTGGTGTCTTCAGCACTCACAGATACTAAACAACTTGGGAAAAAAAAAAAACAGCTCTTCCTGTAAAGCTAAGGGATTTTTTTTCTCTGGTTTTGTCCTTGCAACTGTGCAAGACCTCTTTGATCAACAGTTTCTCTTTGGTTTGTCACTTTTGGTATTGTCAAACACTGTCTGTTCTTCATAAAACTCTGCTTATTCCTGCAAGAACATGCAAGGAACT
>NW_008681880.1:40885-48474 GCF_000695815.1 Acanthisitta chloris | reverse complement strand
GTATGAAAGCCTAAAGTACTCTGAACAGGTAAGCAAGACTCAGCAACAGAAGAACAAGTAGGTAAGTGCCACATGTGGATGCACTTGATTGAGCAAAGCTCAGATCTCACTTTCTGTGAACAAGTTTAAAGTTCACATTATGGCCAAACATGCTAAACAATTTGCTCTTCAAAGAAACGAGAAAAATCTTGTTCTGAACTTAATTTCCTTCTAGATTATATCAGTATGTATAAAGCACAGCTGAAAGACTTATAACTGCTCACAGGTTATTGGTCTAATCTTAGTGTTGGATATGAAATAGACTTATAACTGCTCACAGGTTATTGGCCTAACCTTAGTGTTGGATGTGCAAGAACAGCACCATTGCAAAATCTAGGGGGAGAAACAGCATTTAGAATCAAAGAAGAAAATATCTTTCCACCTCCTTGCCATGGGCAGGGACATCTTCCACTAGACCAGTTTGCTCAGAGCACCATCCAAACTGGCCTTGAACACTTCCAGGGATGGGGAAGCCACAAACTCTTGAGACGACAACACTCACAGGTAACCAACCAAGCACAATCTCATAAGTTAATAAAAGCTCTCAATAAATTTTAGAAAAGACTACAACTCTGAAGCAGAGAACTGTCCCCCTGAAGAAGGCAGATCATGCCCAAGAGAAGAGCATGAAGCTGTGTGCAAATAGAAAGGCTCCTATTGGCATCTCCCCCTGCCCCCAGTCCCCCTCCAAAGCACTGAGCTCTGCTTCAGCTCAACAGGCAGAGCACAAAACGAAGCAAGCTTAAAAATAGTGAAAGATTTGCTCTCTCTGCTGCTGTGTTGGTCATGTTATCCTGCAGCAAGCTGTTAGACCTCAGGCTCACACCACTCCAAACACACGTGTGCTTCCTCTCCCAGCCCCAGACTCTGCTGTGTGCATTGCCATCGTGCACTGCTGCCCTTCCCCAGCACACTCTGCTCCCAAACCTGCCTGCAATGCCACCTTCTGATCCCTCATTCCAAAGAAAATCCCAATATTTACTGATAGGATAGACATTCATTTACCATTTTCACCTAGATCTCCTTACTGAGTATCAGTTGTACAGCTGAGATAGCAACAGGTGTCCAACAGAAGCAACAACCATTGGGAATTCTTACATCTAAGTTTTACCAGTCAGTGTAGCCCAAAAGTACTGGAAACTTATTCAAGCATATAATTTGTTCTAAAATAAGGTCAAAGTTTGACTTTCAATCCTGTTCATTCCTATCTTTGGTTCCACTAGTCTTCAAAATTCACACTGCCATGCTGCTTCAGAAAAAAAACTGTACCACTATGGAATGCAACATCCTTGAAAAATATTCAGGGATTCTTTAGTCAGGATCCCATTAGAAGATTCTGAATTTAAAAAGGAAATTAACTGAAGGGGTTGGGCAGATGGAAAAGCCTGCTAGCAACTTTTTATATACCTCAAGTTAAGTGAAAACAAACCAGGAAGCTTAAAAGGTGCCCAGAAACTGTTTGAGACCAATGCAGCATATTACAGGATGCCCCAAGCACTGATGGACTGACAAGAGATAGCAGCAAAACCACTGTGCTTTCTCACAGTTCAGTCAACCTGGGTGTTGGCTTTTTGGATAACTTCTTCACTGTTCTGGCACACAGTTTTACAGGGTCTTCCAGAAATGACTTGTTTTGTTTGAAAAATCCTCAGCCCAAACAAAGGAATTGGAAGCAACAACTTCTTTGGGGAAAGTGATGAGTCAGCCCTTGAGTTTTAATACTCAAGACTATTCAATTTGGTGAGTGCTTCTTGAATTTAACACCTGGGTGTGTTCAGGAGAGAAGCATTTTTTGAGGGATGGGGATTGCAAGAGATGACTGATTAGGTACTGCTGGAGTTGATGAAATATTATCTGTCAAGTCAGGTAAGGGCAGAAGGGTCACACAAAGAACCTCTAGGCAAGTATGAGGTGAGATAAAATCTCCACCACACTCACAAATGAGGCCACAAGCACTTCAGAAAAATAAGAAAAAGGCAAGTCCTTATAGCATCTCTCCTCAATCCTCTCTGAAATTCAAACTGGTTTCCCCTGCAGGAATTCCCCAAGTTTGCTGCTGTTTGCTATGCTGTGAGCCAGCAGCACAGCCTGGTTTTTCCTACCCCATACCTAAGCCAGCTATTGCATCTCCATGTCTCACACTGCTGCTGGATGATTGTGGCTTCTGTTCTGGAAACTGCCTGTTTACAAGGGGAATAATCTTGGTAAACATTTTGATTTCCACAGACCTATTTTTCATCTCACTCCTACAGCTTCTCAGAATCCAGAGAAGATATATATTTACATGCTAGTCCAGTCCTCCTTAGATGTTATGACCCTTAATACCAGAAGTTGCACACTCCAGAGTCTTCTTTGCTGGTCAAACCGACCATTTGTCTTGTAAAACTAAGTCTTATTTTCTATGTAAAACTGAACTAAGATTAAAGCTTGTTTTTCCCCTTGAACTGATGTTGACTGCCTGTTTGTTCTCACACATCAGAATTTCCTTCAGCCCCTCAGAGCACCATGAAGCCTTGGTAACTCTAACACTAGGAATCATGTGTCTCCTATTTACACTAAGGCACATCCATTTCAGTCACTCTCTTTCAGTTCTTTGCTAAGAGAAGGAGACCAAAAAAGGTCCATTGACTAAACAAACTGTCCAGTAGTATAAATACTTTGCTGCAAGGGCTTCAAAATGTTTGACTGTGAGATAAGAGGCAGCTGGTTTTGGCTACACTGGAAGGAGAGATGTGGTTCTTCTGACCTGATGTTGATTTTTTCATGGCCTAAAGATGTTCCACTTGCTCCTAGTATAGTTCCTTGTTGCTGTGCTGCCCAGGTATCACCAAACACATCAGTTAGCAGGCACAGACATGCACTATTAGTGTGCCCTTGCTGAAACACACTGAGCTCTTAGGCCACCAAGGATCAGCTTTCTCTATCACTTTATCTGCCCTTGCTGAAACACACTGAGCTCTTTGGCCACTAAGGATCAGCTTTCTCAATCACTTCATTATAGGAATAAATTACTCTGCCCTAAGCCAAATAAACCAGATTTAATGAAATATGTAAGCAACATGCAAGTTTACCAACTGGCACAAGATTGAAGGACAGTAAGGAATCTGGAAGATGATGCAGTGATCCTTTGCACAGCCCCCAGTGTTCCAAAGAGGTGATACAGGCCAGGGAGAGCAGGGTAATGTCTCTAGGAACTAGCACACTTCTCATAGCTAGTGCAAATGCCATGAACAGAACCAAATTATACCCTTCTTTCTCCTCTTAAAATTATCACCAAGAAAATACTTTGAAGGCTTAGAAGCATCACAGAATCATTAAGGTTGGAAGGAGAAGCTTTGCTCCTTTTAGTGCATCTCTTTTCCCTGATCCAACACTACTGATCAGGAGCCACATGTGCCTTCCTCAAAGGCAGACAAATTTTACTAAGGTCTGTCAGAAATTGCTTCAGCTATCTACTCCCTGCAGCAGTTGTATAATTTAGTCTGTGCATGTGATAGCCAAGACTTTTGAACTGAATCTGTTAGTTTGGATTCCAGATTTCGTTAAGTGTTAAGTTCATTTTGCTCAAAGACACACACAGAGGTCAAATTTTTACTAAGGTTGGAAATAGAAAGTGTGAACTAGCCTGGGGCATTTGGGCCACACCAGAGGAGATATATATTGGGACAGAGCTGATAAAATATTCTACAGCACCATTCCTGCCCTTTCAGAGTGCACAGCAGCCACTTACCAGTGTGCTCATCACCAGTTCAGGAGCATAACTGTTTTCCTTGGCGTGGAAATTCTCCAGTAAACTCTTTGCTTGTTTTTGCTACAGACTTCAAAGGCAGATTGTTCTAGAACTCCACAGTTCTCAAGGCAGAGAAGGAAAAACAACAAGCATCTTTTTAGTTTTAGCTTGAAACAATTCACTCCCCTTTTCCTTGTTTTCAGCTCAGATATGTCCTTCAAACACATACTGCCAAGCATTTCCTGGAGTATCAGTAGTTGCAATTAAAATCTTGTCTTGGATTTGGATCTCAACCAGACATACCTGACTTTGCTGGTCAAGGCTCTCCATGTAGACAATCAAGAAATAAGATGGAATTTAACATTTTAACAGTTCTTTCACCAAGAAAGAGATCCAGGGGAAAGTTACCAGTTGGATATTTGAGGAACACTGACAAGATATTGAATCCAACTGGGCAAGCTACAAATTGCTGCCTGGGTATGGACTGTACCCATGTTCCTCCTGGCTGGTGTTCTCCTCCAACCCAGCTGGACCAGGAAAGGCCATAAACATAGGGACACAAAACACCTGAGTTACAAATCAAGCTCTTCATTGACTGGGTGAGAACTGGTCCCATTGAGGTTTCCACACAAAGTCTCCCTTAACCAGGAAGCAATGAGTAATTCTTGATCCAGGTGGAGGTAGAAAGGCTGAGTGCACACATGTATCTCATGTCAGAATCAAGGCTTGGAACTGCAGAGAACTCAAATTTGGAGCTTTGTTTTGAACCTGATACATGATTTCAGTGTAATAATTGACATTATTGTAAGTTTTCCTAAGATCAGCTTTCATGGAAATATATTCCTTTGACACAAGTAATCACTTGAGTTACATGAGGACCAGACCCCAAGCTGATTTACTGGCTTGGCTCCCTTAAACCCATCAGGCATTTGCATTGTAGCACTTCCTAGTGAGTAGGTTCAGATGGGAACAAGAGGGATGTAACCCTCTGGGGCCCAGGTCTGGCAATGCCCACCAGTTACACCAGTTGCCTTCAGATTCAGATGCTGCTACTCAGGTATTTCTGTGGTGGCAGATGATCTCACAAAAAATGAGCTGTGAAGAATCCAGGGATGAATTTTCAAAAGTCTGACACACATGGGAACATTTTACTCAGTTTATAAGTTATTATCCTGTAGTTACAGAAATCCTATTCACATTTGACCTGGTCACTAGTGGCTCTGTCCTTTGGACACTGAAGGCCTTGGGTTCAGTGAGGCTGAAAGGTTCCCAGTTAATCCCATTTAAACAATACCATCAACATCCCTGTCCTAATTCAGGGGGGTGAGAAACACAGACCTCCAGACATCCTTTCATGCTGTTACAGCTATTCCCACTTCCCCCTCAGCAAGATGATGGGGATGAATTATTTGCCACAGCAAAGGAACTCCAACTCCTTACGTTATGTGCTCTGGGGTCAGAGCACTGGGATGTTTCAACAGTCCCACTAAGAGTTCCTGAAAGCTACAACAGCAGCTAATGGATTTGCCAGACACAGATTCTTAAAAATATCATCAAGTTGGCTAATGGAAACTCCAGCCCTTCTCTCCCTGTTGTTTCATACAAATATTGTAAGTATCATTTCACTTATTTTAAGCTTTAAAACACTGTCCCTTCACTCCCATTTACTTCAGTGCCAGATCTCCAGTGTTACTGCTAAGGCAAGAAATTAAACATCGATCAAGTTATGTGTACATTACTTCCTAAAGGAAACACAAGTGTGAAAAACCAATAACAACACATGGAATCTGGTGCCTAAACCAGAGTTATGCCTCCCCTTGGTCTGGAACAAGATGCATAAAACATTGCTTGGGATGTTATCCCACTAACCATAGGATAAGCTTGTTGCTGTTATGGCTAAATACACCGATTTGTATGAAATATCTGACTTGAGCCTTCACCTAAAAATTTAAGCCAGTTCTCTTGTTACATTCTCTCCATCCATTCCAGGCTAGAACTAGAAACACTGAAACACCAACAGCCTGTTGTGGTGCTTGCTAGAACTAGAAACACTGAAACACCAAAAGCCTATTGTGGTGCTCACCTGGACCACACTGTTACACAGCTGACACAGCAGAATGGAAAACTAGGCTGTCTGAAAAATCCTGCCCCTTCCAGCTCACTCACGACACATCTCTGGTCCAAAACATTTTCAATCCTAGTTTGCTAGGTTCTTACTTAAGGGTGCAAAAGAATTAAACAAATGAAAGAGCCCCTGAATCCACCAATCAGCTGACACTGGCACAGTGTGCCCCAGTAGCTATAACCTCCATCAAACACCAATTTATTGATACTTGTCTCATTTCAGATTGCCCAGAAAAGGAGACCTCAAATTTCAAGCAGATGTGCTACCAACATCACTCCAGTTCCCAACATAGCTATGTCAGCTGTGAAAACTTGCAACACACACTCCAAATTGTCAGGTCACATTCTCTCACTTAAAATTGGTTGCTACAGATTTTGACTTGAAATCCTTAAAGGACAGTCTTTCTCTGAATTTGTTTTTCATCCTCAGCTTTGCTTACCACTTGGCTGAGATATTATAGCTTAAGTAAAACGTGTCACACACAACAGAAGTCTAACAAACAGCTCTTAAAGCCTCGGTAGAGATGCCAACAAGCTTGAAGTCTACCACTCATTCAACCTGTTAAGAAAACCTCCTTGTCTAACCACTCAGGAGCCACCCTGGCAGTCCCACTGATGCCACCTGAGCTGAGACTGAGCTTCTTCACAGCTACAAACTCCATACTCACATCAGGTTTCCCATAGCAAAGTCTTAGACATCTGGATCCAGTCTTGAAATAATTTAACCATGGTGCAACAACAAAACAAGCAGCTCAAGCTGGCACCTTTGAGGAGAGAACAACCCTAAACAAAGGGATCCTTGGGCTTTTATACCCAAGCACACCTGAGTCTGGGGTATAACAGCTGAGCTGTGCCTCTAAATCACCTGTGGCTCTGAGGGTGCCACAGGTGCCTTTTGTTATGCTAAGGATTGGCAGTTCACAGACCTTTGCCTGAAGTTCCCATCCCTAGAGCTCAACCTGCAGCTGCCCCAAGCTCCCTGCAGTGAATGAACTCAACACAACCCCAAATAGCTGCTTAAAATCTGTTTCCTACTGCATGAATCCACCATAAATTTGGGAATGTTTATCGGGAGAGATTTGAGGACTCTACCTGCTGCTGAAAACCATAGAATCACAGAATGGCTTAGGCTGGAAGGGACCTTAAAGATCATCTAGTTCCAACCCCTGCTATGGGCATGGATTGCCACTCAAGATCAGGTTTTCTTAGGGCTCTGTACAACCTGGTCTTGAACACTTCCACAACCTCTGGCAACCTGTTCCAGTGCCTCACCACCCTCTGAGTAAATAAGTTCCCCCTAAGAACTAATCTCACCCTGCCCTCTATCAGTTTAAAACCATTGCCCCTTGTCCTGTCAGTCTTTTCCTATATAAAAAGTCCTTCTCCCTCCTTTTTACAAGCCCTTTAAGGTACTGGAAGCCCACAGTGGCCTAAGGTAGATAAAACCTGGACTGAAGGACAGTTTGTCCTCCTCATGGAGGGAAAAAAGCATCAGTTGAACAAACAGAGGAAGATACCTTCCAAAAGTGAGACCTAACTTGCCACGTCCAGGAACTCTGATGTCATGTGATTACTGTCCATGTGAAAATGCTGCCAGGTTAGATACGTGGAAAAAACCAAGTCTTTCAACACTCACTAATCCTGAGTTTATAGTTCAAACCATTTTTTTTTTCCACTAACAACCTTTGATTCCTTG
>NW_008681880.1:36525-40823 GCF_000695815.1 Acanthisitta chloris | reverse complement strand
CCGCCAGCCGTAGACACATCAGCACATCAGTGCAAGCATCAAACCAGATGGAAACTACCTCCTCTATGCCAGTAAAAAGTGAGGAAAACTGAAGTCTACCCAAGTGGTAGGTGCTTCATTCCTGCACTAGAAATTTTTGACAAAGCAAAGACAACACACATGAATGTTGTTGACTTCAAAACCAAGCCAAGGGGAGCCCCAGGTGCCTGTGGCATTCCAGAAGTGTTCTGTGTATTCAGGACTGCAGCATAGCTGTAAGTATAAGGTGAGATGGACTCCAAACTAAAATGGCTTGAAATCACTATGAAAACCCAAGCATATCGAAGAGAAGCATCATCAGCCTTTCCACAGGGAAATGTGAGTTCACATCATCAATCTTGTGCTTGCCAAGAGCACACAGCAAGGATGGAGAGCAGCCCTCTCCCTCACCAGATGGCATGTTCCAGTACTCTTTTGTCTGGAGCTCTATTTACCCACTACAAAATCTCACCAGATATCCTCAGCTGCCCCTGAAATCCAGGCAACCTTTCCTAGCATGGCAGGGAGAGCACACAGACCTTGGTGAGTGCTCTAACAGGAGATGACCTTATGGTGAGGTGTCCTACAGTCACTGCAGGAAACAAAACATGAGTTCTTCACTTCAATCCTAGGAGGCAAGTGAGGTCACTTACACAGTTTTAACCTCACACAGCAACAAAACACTTGAATTTTCTAAATATTCACGTAAGATGTTATTGGTTTCTCATTTATAAGTAATTATAACCTGAAAACAAACAGAAAAGGAACAACTTAAGGCAGAGTTTAGCAGGTCACAAGATCTGGATGCTAGAAGAGAACCTTATAGGCCAGACTGAATTACCTAAGCAAGATTTCTATCTGCACTCAAGAGGTACAAAGTCACCCAGGAATCCTCCCAGACCACATCAAAGCTGGCAAATAAAGCATCTTGAGTAGCTGTCTTCCCACTTGCAAAAACTTGTTAATTGTAGCACTGGCAAAAAAAAAAAAACCAGAAGAACATCACCACAAAGTTCCCAGGCACAGATCACTGGAAAATGTGGCCATTCAGTTCCTCCAGATCTTTTGACTGGCAAAATGGGATTTTTTGAGACCTGAGGATAAAATTGTTGAAATATGAATCATCTTCTTACTTGCAAGTGCTAAGTCATTGAAATCAAAGCCTCTCCAATCCCCATACATAGTTACATGTATAAAATATACAGATCTTAGCTACCTGAAAAGCAATTAGTTACCAAACAGGTTTAGAATCAAAGGAGTTAAGGGAACTTATATTGATAATGGCTCCACAGTTAGTACTTGACAAATCTCTCTAACTGTGCCATGGCATAATTCTACACAAAACCCTCACAAGTTATGCAGCTGGAAAACATAAATAACCTGCAAATCATTGGCTAAACTACTACACTTATCCTTCATCTTTCCTACTGTACTTATCCTTCCTATTTCCACCAGGTCACCTTGGGTGAGGTGGTGTTTGTTTGAGGGATGAGGGTGAGTCCCTGGTGAGTGCTGACAAATGCTACCTCAGACAAATAGCTCTTCCTGAGAGAGCTGTGGCAGCTCAGTGAATCACAGACAGAAGAGAAGTTCAGCTGTACAGACATTTGTGCTCATGGGTGTGGGAGGATATGGATGGGCCATAGGGAAAGGAGACAATGTGGAGGAGGGAAAAAAAATGAAGAAGAGGTGTCAGGCTAGTGAGCTGGGACACATAGGGAATAGCCATTACTCTTTCTTTTTTTCTTTTTTTTTTTTTTTTTTCTGGAATGAATCTTAAAAGATTCTCTGAACTTTAGTTGAGAAGTTTCTTCAGTTCCTCTGGGCAGGCAACTGATGAAAGTTCCTCTCACATGAGCAAGCACATTTGCAGGACTTCTTGTAAATGCAGTGACTGATCATCACCCTTCTGCCTCCTGCAAGTTTGGCTTTTAGTTCTGGTGGGAATCCACTGAGGGGATTTGCTGCCAGCATCAGTCTTTCAGTTGCCATTAAATAAATAAAAGAGCCTCAAAACAGACATCTTCAGCTGAAGGACTAATTCAGGCTTTTCCTTGCCTCATGAACATATGCAAACCTTCTTGCCTGGAATGGTTGTAGCAGCATACATGTGTCCCTAAGCCTGGAGCAGCAGGAACCTCTCAAAAGGGTGGGATGATAGCAAACCCATCCTCAGCATTTTTCACATGTGGCCAAACCCTCCTGCATTCCAGCCAGCAGCATTGAGTGTCCTGGAACATTCTTCCAAGGATAGCATGGGTAAGCATTGTGCTTGGATGAGCAGGAGAAACCACAACCTGAAAAACAATTGTTTCCACCTTCTCATCTTTATATATTAAAAAAAAAATAATACATCAATTCAGTTGCTTATGGGTTTAGTTGTGCCAAAACTGCCACCAACATAATGAAAGAAACCAAGCAAATATCATTAAACTAATAGGTCTCCAACACTCTGCACTAGCAGCACAGTCCCAAAAGAACACAGTGTGCTCCTTCTGCTCATAAAATACCACACACACCTTTTTGTAATGCAAGTCAGGAATTTTCCATGTACCCAAGAGAGCTGTGCACATCATTTCATGCAGAATCCTATAGCCAGTTTGGATCCTTATCACATCTATGGCACTACTCTGTATCATATTCTGCTAAATAAGTCAATTTTGAATGAATAGATCAAGTTGTGGTTGCTGACTCTGCTGCCAGGTTTGCTCTTGCTGTGACCTTTCCACCACACCACATAGTGAGAACAGCTTATGTCCAAACCCAAGAAAACCTATCTGGTCCCCTCCACAAAACAGTGGAATAAAATAATCTTTAGCATGTTTATCAGCTCTAATAGTTCAAATCTATCAAAATAAGCCAAAGCAGGCAACCAAATTAGCTTGGATTTTGAGCTTAGAGTAATCTGAAGTGCAATGAAAGTATAAAGAGCCTTGTAAATATTGGGCACTGGGTAAATATCACAGTACAAAAAATTATAAATTCAAGCAGTCTAGAGGTAAGAAATGTCAGAATTCAGGGCAGTTTTTTTTCTATGTGTGTAAGAACCAGACATTGCTCATTACATTCAGGAGCATGTGAATGAAGAGCAGCTCACAAACATTGGGGTTATCTCCTCTGAGCTCTGACGAGGCAATTAAAGCTCATCAAGAGCTGGTTTAAAAACCAACCAAATAAAAATCTCAGAGAAGCAAACAGAGAAAAGGCTTTTTCCTCTGTTAGTGTAATTTTTTGACAGCAGTGAACTAGTCTGCTGACAGTAGGGTAGGCAGGTAGCTATAAGTTTTAGATGGAAAACACTGAATTCTAGGAGTATAGACAAAGACTAAGACATTTCAAGCCTCATTATAAACAGCTGATTCTATTAGCCCTATTACTAGGGGTATTCTAAACCATCCTCATCTTTCCAGGGAGGATGAAATCAATATCTAAACTTTATACACTAAGCACATCCTATATATAAAAAAATCCAGAAGAGTCACTATACCCAAGCTCAGTGTGAATGAAAAAAATCATTAACTTGGTCCTGTGTTAGTTATAGTCAATATTTATCTGCTTTAACAGAGCTATATTTGACTAAATCTTGCTTTTGCTGTATAGGATTTTAAGCAGGTGTGAGGAAAGATAATGGAGACACAATGAATCTGAGCCAATTTTTCAATTAACAGGGGAAATGATCCTCTGGTCATTGGTGCTCAGGTCTCTTGAAAAGCTCCTCTGGTCATTGGTGCTCAGGTCTCTGAAAAGCAGTTGAAATGAAAACAATACACACTCCAAAGGGATCCTCAGGAAAGCTCCAGTGTGGGATCTAGAACAAGGAGATTGGAACACGAGCTCTTTATTTTCCATGAGGGAATTCTGTGATAGATATCAGATTCTGTTTGAGCAGGAATCCAAGATGTTCTCAGTCACAGTCCCTCACTCCATGTCCTCCCACATGATTTAAAGCCAGTACAGTTCCTGTAAGGAGAGTGACAAACACCTCTCCAAAGCCTAAAGACAAGTGATCAGGAAATCCTCTTTGGAGAAAGACAAACTCTCTGAATTCTTCTCATCATAACAAGTTCTCCAAGCACACAGGTAAAGCATGATCATATCCTCCTTCAACTATAAGACCACAGGAGCAGTTGCTCCTGAAGCAGATCTTGACAGAAATTGAGGAGAAGCCTCCTTTATAAAATTACTGCTTCCTCCAAAATGAGAGCATCAAAGAGGAAATACTGTTATCATTAATAATCTCTGCCAGGTAGACTGGAGGGTTCCTGCTTCCTACATTCATG
>NW_008681880.1:17293-36484 GCF_000695815.1 Acanthisitta chloris | reverse complement strand
GGGAAAAAAGGCTTTCAACACTCAAACATATCTCTATTCAGCTTGGGGATCTCTCACTCCAGACTTCATCCTCAGACTATAAAATATCCACTCAGGAAGCAAACACTGCTGCTGTAGCTATAGAAATGACATGTGCAACAAGAATTCCAAGGGTGTAAGTTTGAAGCCACATTCTGGTGTCCTCATAAGAAGGACATAGAACTGTTAGAACAAGTTCAGAGGAGGCCACAAAGTTGATAAGAGGACTGGAGGCATCTCCTCTGTGAAGACAGGCTGAGGAAGTTGGGGCTGTTCAGCCTGGAGAAGAGAAGTCTGCATGGAGACCTCAGAGCAACTTTTTGATATCTGAAGAGGCCACAAGGGAGACAGAGAGGGACTCTGTGTTAGGAACTGCAATGATAGGACAAAGGGAAATGGGTTCAAACTAAAGGAAGGAAAGTCTAGGTTAGATGTGAGAAAAAGTTTTTTCCTGTGAGGGTGGTGAGACATTGGAACAGGTTGCCCAGGGAGGCTGGGGCTGCCCCAACCCTGGCAGTGTTCAAGACCAGGTTGGATGAAACCTTGAGCAACCTGATCTAGTGATGAGCTGTCCCTGCCCAGGGCAGGGGTTGGGACTAGATGATGTGTAAGGTCCATTCCAACCCTTAAATTCTATGATTCTATGATTCTCAGCTGCTCAAATCAGCACACACAGAGGTTGAGGCTTAAGGCCACAACCAGGATGCTCTCAAAGAAGTATTCTCTGGTTTGTACTGCCCAAACCAAATTAGATCACTGACATCAATTCCCTCTTTTTATTGTCCATTTTTTTGTTGTCGTTTGTTTGTATTTTTAAGTAGTCCCAGTCTGCAGTTGCTCTCTTGCTTAGAGACAAGGTACAGCATAAGATCAAAGCAATATCCAAAGCCAATGCTCTCCTTTTCAGACAGATGAATAGAGCACAGGCAATTGCCAGTGTTCAATGCCCGAGGTAATGGAACAATTTCTGGTTTGGTTAAGTCTATTTGCAGAACTCTACACATGCAGGAATATTAATTTTACTCTTTGCAGTCTCAGTAAGTGCAATAATGCAAGAGAACATTGAAGCTCAGAGCATTTACAGCACAGATGCTGTAGTCTGTCACCTTGAATACATCCTGCCGTTTAACACTCAGGCAGAATTCTACCAGGCAGAACATTTTGCATCTACTTTCTCCTTTCTTTATAGTGTTGTAAAGCTGTCTGAGGATCCTGCCCTCCCCTGAAACACTTCCATTATTATTTCAGTGCTTAACACTTGCAGTAGTAACCCTCACAGCAGTGAGCATCACTCTCTGAACTGAAAACAAACATCATTCAGAGCTAAAGAGCCATCACAACTCGAATGTGAAAGACTGATTAGGAACTGCTGTGGCTCTGAAGGTTTAGGTCTAATAGTAAAACCAGAAAGGAGATATTTATGCTTTGGGGAGAAGCACATCCTCAGGCTGTTTCCCCACTGAGACTACAGCAAAACAGACAGCCCCCCCCATTTCTGTCAGATAAATAGACTAGAAAAATTAACTCAAGCACACAAGACACAGCACTTGATTTTTCCTCTCTGAAATTCAGCAATTGACTACACATCATGATCCATGTATCACCCCAGGAATCACTCAGGCCAGGGCTCAGGGCACCAAGAGTTTGAAAACAAAATACAAAGCTGCTTTACATTCAGCTGCCTGATGAAATAGTACTTAGGAAGGGATGCAAAAGGAACACATGGCTCCCAGATGTTTGCTCTGTAGATATTGAAGAGTTTTGCCTGCAACTCTTAAGGGTTTATTCTATTGAATTCCAGTGAAAGTTAATGCCCTAAACACAGTACAATGACTTCAGGAAGTAACTGCTCAACTCTGGTGTTGGGTTACCTCAAATTCAATTGAATTCCATGAGAATTCTTATTTAATGTATGTTTACCTTGTTCAATTGAATTCCATGAGAATTCTTATCTTATTTAATGCATGTTTACCTTTAAGTGATGTCCAGCATGGAGTGAATGTTATCCTACATGGAACTGTAAAAATATGGAATCCAAAATTGCAAGAACCCACTCTGCTACTGCCATAGCTGGGAACATTTCCAACAGCACAATGTTTTCTTGGAGAGTCATATTTGAAGAGGTGACCTTAGGTGCTAATTCCTGAGAACAAACAGCAGAGTGCTAACCTGAACATATTTGATGATAGACTACCAAGAGGAAGCAGACAGTCTGCTCTGCCTTCTGCCACCCCTTCAGGATGCTCCAAAAGGTGAAATGCAATTAAATCCTCAGAGAATTTTGACACAAAGCCAGGGGAGTGCTCATACCCCCAAAATGCTGCAGCTGAAAGCTAATGAACTGTTCTATTTTGAATCCAGTTGCAAATTCATACCTAGGAAATGTGGTCACTTTACCTGCTGGATGAACCCTTTGTGTTTCATGTCAGGAGGAAGAGAGTCAAACAGAGTGTGGAAGATGTTGTTCAAAAGAAAAAATTCATTGATAGTTCCTTTTCTTATTTATTAGCAATAGTGCTAATTTAGAGGACAAGATACTCCTGAGTCACATTCAGATACACTAAGGCACTATTGTTAGTTTGACACACACCAGCACAGCAGTTGCACCATGTACCTGATGAAATATGGCTTAGCACAACCAGTTCTGGCAAAACTATTGACTAATTAAGCATAACCAGAATAACTCTCAGCCCAATTTGGTTATAAACAATACCCTGATACATGTGGGAAAGTATGGGAATGACAGTTTATCAGTATTATAATTCTAGGAGGTTTAATAGCTAACTAATGCTCCCAACTCATTCTATCCAAGATGATCAAACATAGGAAGTAGCAGGCAGAGAAAGCAAATCAAAGACAAGAAAAAATTCTACTGTATATTCCCAATAAAGGAGAAAAGAGGATCACAAAGAGTCTTATCATAAACAGAGGAGAGAAGGAGACTTGCTTTGGGGAAGACACAATGCAAAAATTACCCCAATAATTATCACCTAGACACAACTGATTAATCTAATCTTCATAGAATCATAGAATCAACCAAGTTGGAAAAGACCTCCAAGATCACCAAGTTACTAGACCATGGCACTATGTGCAACATCCAGTCTTATCTTCAAAACCTCCAGGGATGGTGGATCCACCACCTCTCTGGGCAGCACATTCCAATGCCTGATCCATAGTCCATCCTTCAGTATACACTGCTTAAATGTTTGCAAGAAATTCAGACATGGCATTGCCTTCCTTCAGGAGTATTTTCAGACCTAAAGGCAAGGAAAGGACAGAAGGACTTAATTTATAGCACTAGCTGGAAAGACTTTTGAACAACTCTGACAGATCAGTAATAAATTACTATTATCTGGCTGCATATTCCCACCTACTGTCTCATGTAATGTGGAAGGAATGAAAAAGAAGAATACAGGCAACAAGGAGCAGCATATAAAAACAGCTTCCCCACATCCCCAGAGAGGAAAAATAAAATGCCTTAGGATTTGTTTTGCATGAGCACTAGTCATATTAAATGCACCATCACATCACCATGACAGACACTGTAAAGCTTATATAGCTCCAAAATAGCCCCTTAGACAAGAAATCCCTGAATCCACCTACAAAGCCAACATTTCCTTTGCTTTGTCAGGGAGCAGTCAGGGTCAGTTAGTCCACAGAGCAAAGTCAGGAGCAAAAGCAATGGGGCCAGAGACAGATCTGGAAATGAGGCTACAGCTCAGGAACAAAGTCCTTCCAGGACACAGAGCCAAAGGCAGAGCTGGAGACAAGCCATGGACACACATAGAAAAGTCCTGTCAGGAGACAACCAAGCTACCTCTGCATTGTCCTTGGAGAACCAGCACCTTCTTGGGGGGGATAACAGTATCTCTGTGCTCCTAAGTCACTGTGTCCCAACCATCTGCTTTCCAGAGCATAAACCAGGCTGGAATCAGCAGAAATACAAAAGATGAGGTGGGATGATTTGCTAGATACAGCATAGATGAGGAAAGGAGAGAAGAGATGTTGGTTTGAGTTTGGGTTTTTTTCAACTGAAGCTCAAAGGGAAACGAAGAAAAACAAAATGTTTCATGTTTTCTTCCTAATAGCTCAAGAAAATTCACTTTGCATCAATCTATAACTGTCCTCATGGACTTGAATCTCTTAGTTTCTTTTAGTTATTGAATATTTTGAATGAAAAAACCCTTCCAACATTGACTTAAAGGATTGTTTTGGGTCTACATATTCATTTTCAAACCAGAAGATACAGAAAATGCTATTTAGAAAACAAAGTAAAGCAAATCAGGATGAAAACATCACGTGACAACATCTTGATCTTTCAAAGGTTTTTCCCTAACTACTCTGGCCAAAACTACCTGTTAAATTCAAGGTGCATTGGCAAAGAGCTTCAGCATCCCCTGAAAACCCTTTTCTTCTTTAATATTGGTCTCCTCATTTAGCCAGTTTCAAAGGCCAAATCCTTATTTCAGCTCAATCACCACAAATGGAAATTTTGAAATCCTCTCACAGCATTTTCCTCCTAAATCACTAATTAGAAGGGAAGACAGTGAAAAACAAAAACTATTGAATTTATGACCAGCAAACGCCAGCAAGAAAACGTTTTCTCGTTATCTGAAGAAGGATTTATCTGAGCCATGGTGAAAATGTCATTTATACTGGAAGCCTCTCCACACTGCAACTGTGTCAACATAATTATTACAGCATTTTTCCTTTGCTAGTTGGAGACCCTTGATGGTGTTGCCAAGTGTCCTTGTCCCAGCCAGATAGAAACCCTGAGCTGTTTTTCTTGCAGAAGGATTTCCTGTAACTCTTCCCTCTGTCCTTCATGGGTTTGAAGTGTGGGCTGTGTGGCAGAATGGGTGTGACAGGGTATACTAACCCACTAAACAAACTTCTGGAAATGTGGTGACATGCCACTCTAAAGTTCCTCATTTAACTACTTTCTTCCTGAATTGATCCAAGTTCTCAGCTTCCATGATTTATCACACATTGACTCTTTGAGTTTTGCCTTCCAGCCCCAAATGTTGAGTATTTGAACATGAACATCCCTTTTTTGTCTCTAATATTACATACTTGAGTATTTGAACATGAACATCCCTTTCTCATCCCTAATATTAGATATTGGAGCTGTAGAGAAACATCTTGAACATGGAATCCCCAAAATCTAGTGATTAAGACAGTCTTGTGATGAAGTTTTTTTAATGCTTGGGCAAAGCAACACTGACTCACTGTAGCCATGTCCACTATCCCCAAACACCCCTGACAAGGCTACTGCCTGGCCAAGATTTGTGCTTAAAAGTTCCAGCTGTTTACGAGGTATTTGTGTGTGGGAAGTATGTGGCAATAATTGTGTTGCTTCTAACTGAAAAATGGTTGAAAGGATTTTCCTCCAAATTCCTCAAAATAAGTGAGCAAAACCAACTGTGGGCAGGAGTTAAACAAGGCCAATGCACAATAAAGTTTAGGACTGAAATCTTGCTACACCTTCAGCTGTGGATGGAGCTCCCCTGGGTATTCTGGGGTTAGCCTAAGGAAATAGAGGGAGTATTAGGTTTTCATCACAAAGCTGCCTCTGTTGATCTTGTATGAAATTCACTGTTCTGTTCTTGTAGACTGACAACACTTTGCAGAGTTTTCAATGCTCAGACCAGGGCTAAAACACCAGTTGTTAGTCTTTAAAAGATGAAGCCTAAAATTCAGATTAGATGTTGAGATTCAGATTACATATTTGGAAAAATATTGTCACTGTGAGGGTGTTCAGGCACTGGAATATTGCCCAGGGAGGTGGTGGAGTCACCATCCCTGGAGTTGTTTAATAGGTATTTGGATCTGTCACTGGAGAAGATGATTCAGAGTTTAGGGGTTACAGCAGTGACAGGTTAATGGTTGGATTCAATGATCTTAGAGGTCTCCTCCAACCTTGATGATTCTATGATTCTATGATTCTTAGGTGTTGTCTCATCTGTCTCCTCATCTCATCTGTCCCAGTTTGTAAACTGCATCTGTCAGTCTACATAGTTGTCTTGGTACTCACTGGGGAACATCATGAGAAGAAGCTGTAAAATATTTTGTCCCTCTGTATTTCACTGGTCCACAATGCTGTGGCTGCCCCATCCCTGGAAGTGTTCAAGGTCAGATTGGACAGGGCTTGGAGCAACCTGGACTAGTGGAAGGTGTCCCTGTCCATGGCAGAAGGTGAAATGAGATGAGCTTTAAGGTCCTTCCAACTCAAATGGCTCTATGAACATAAAATGTGAGTCCTTGGTATATGGGAGAGGTAGAGAAGGTGCTGTAGAAAACTACAGCCTGCCAAGCTCAAGCACAAGGGCAGCAAACCATGACTCTTTCCTTGACCTGTCTTTCAACTAGGCCAAAAGATGCAACACATCACTTTGAGAAGCTGAAGGGGAAAAAAAAATCAAGCCTGTAGCTAAACTAGTCTGGCCTTTCAACAGCTTAAGCAAACAGAGGCCCAGGGAGAAGAAGCAAAGCACTTTGAGTGACCTAGGCCTGGCTTAAGGTTATGAACAGGAGCCCAGGGGAACTGGCATTAAGCAAGCTTAGGAGAAAAGCTTGGAAATGACTTCTGTGGTCCTAAGGCACAGAGATGGAGTGAAAAAAAGGTGACTCAACTAGCTAGTTTGCAGGCAAGTTTTGTTCTGGCACAGAAAAAGAACTAAAAACAGTTCTTGTAGTTTAGTCAATGTATCAACATTTTGGAAACAGTGAATGGAAACTTAGGAATAAGGAGTGGAGCACAGGGAGCTCAGGCAATTCAGGCTGGTGGAGATAGATGTGTTTAGGCTGCTTGGTTAGTTAAAGTGAATGACTAGATCAGCAGAGCCTGCCTAACTGTTTATATTAATCCTCCTCTGTAGAAAACATTCCTGCAGGAGTGTGTATGTACACAGAACTGCACTGAGCAGTCAGAGTCATGTCAAAAAATTGTTACGTTACAAAACCAAACAGAATTGGTTCTAAGCCCGAGTGATGCCTCTGGGAATGTCTTTAGCAGAAGAAAAGCAGAACTTGATGTGAAAAATACATTTTTCTGTCCCCTCTTCCTCCTCTTTCCTGGTGCAAGCTCAGCATGATTGATGTGATGCTTAAATGTAGCAGGGATTGCTCTCCAACAGGCCTGTGGAGCAGGGTCGTAGCCACATGGTAATATCATCTGATTGGACCAATTTTTCTTGTGTAAATGGATAAATCTCTGCAGTGAAATGATGCCTACAATTTCCTCACTCTTAAACAAGGTTTAATTTTCCATTCATAGAATCATAGAACCATAGAACCAACCAGATTTTTTTTCTGACCTCCAAGATCATCAAGTCCAACCCTACTGTGGTCACTAGCCCATGGCACTAAGTGCCACATCAGTCTCAGCTTGAAAACCTCCAGGGATGGTGAATCCACCACCTCCCTGGGCAGCACATTCCAATGTCTGAGCACTCTCTCTGGAAAAAATCTCTTCCTAATATCCAACCTAACCCTCCCCTGGCAGAGCTTGAGTCTGTGCCCTCTTGTCCTGCTGCTGGTTGCCTGGGAGAAGAGACCAACCCCCACCTGACTCCAACCTCCTGTCAGGGAGTTGCAGAGGGTGCTAAGGTCTCCCCTGAGCCTCCTCTCATTGTTTGATCATTGTCTGTCTCCTTGTAGGATAAATGGTTTATTTTTAGAAGAGGAGGAGATAGGAAGCAATGAGGGGAAACCCATTCTGTGCTCAAAGTGGAGTCCCTTAGCATTTTGTTTCTTCTCTGAAATCTGCTATTATTGGTTTTACATTTATATAGTGGGGATTGACCTTGTAGCTTTTCTTCATTTCTTAAATCTCATAAAAGTGAGTAAAACCCAGATGGTCACATCACTTCCTTAATGCTTGTTCCATGTTTATTTCTATTTATGCCTCATGTCTTTGTCATTCACTCACATCTAACTTGTTTATACATCTTGATACTGCTTTGTGCATCATTTCTTACCTTCCCTCACCCACTTCCCCCATCATAGCAAAGCAAATCTGTTATGCCTCTTCTTAAGGAAAGAGAAATCAGGAAAGACGAATTGCATTGTTAAACCAGAATAAAAGGGAGAGGAAGGGAAGCAATAATGCAACAGAATTTCTTTGCTTCCAGAAGTCAAAGATTGACTTAGTCAGACCTATCTACTGTTGACTTCAAAGAATTTAAACTCACAGAGCTGGACTCTGCATAAAGAAGCTTTGATTCAATGCTGAGAATGTGCAAACACTCAGATAAGAGAAGCACCCTGAGCTTTTACTTCATAGTCCTGAGGGTTTGAATTGTCCTAGAATAAGAAGTACTGTGAGCAAACATCCTCCTGTTGATACAGTTTTGTCCTGAGGTTTATTTGTCCCATTGCTCTCTGTCTTCAGATCTCCTCTATCCTGGGCTTCTTCCTTCCAATTGGGCAGGACTTCATGGATGGTAATGCACTTGAGGGAAGATGAAGAGCAATTGGAGGAACCTTGAAAGGGAAAAAAAAGAACCATCAAAGGTTTGAAAACAACCATGACCTTTGGTGTCTGATGGAATGAATGGGGTTTATTAAAAGTGGAGAGGAGAACTGAGAGACACGTAATGTTCTTAAAAGACATAAAAGTTAGTGGCTAAAGATTAAACTGTTCTCCATGTGCAGTACAAATAAGAATAGTAATGGAAGTTCTAAAACACAGAAAAGGAAATGTTAGGATGTTATAAAAGATGTTCTAAGGAGACTGAGGCACAGAATTTCCATGAGGTGTGGGTGACATTGCTCTCTTTGGAGAGTTTTAAGAACAGAAATATCCAATACTTCTTGGAAATGAGTTTAATTAATGCCAGTACCAAATCTGTAGGGAGAAAATTGGATCCTTTCAAATCAGTGGGATATTATGAAGAACATCCTTATGTGAGTTTTCTTTCCAGTCTCTTCCTCTTACACAGAATAGTTCGCTATAATAAAAGCATTTGTAATAGCAAAATGCCCTTTAAAATATTGACATATCTTATCCCAAGTTTTGCAGAGATGATATTTCGTGTGTTCTTCAGCTGCTGGCAAAAATTGAATTGTTGGGGGATTTTTTTTTCCCCAAGACAGATGATGTTCTTATAACCCAAAGGGATATATGAGTTGTTTTTTTCTGGTTCTCTTTACACTTAGAACAACATTAGAATCTAACCAAGTCCTGTGTGATTTTTTTCATGCTGGTGAACAAAACACAGTGTTTTACAAAAGAGGTACAAGCTAGAACTTCATCCTATGATATGTTGGTCATCTTCATGCTGCAAATCCAACCTTGGCCCTTAAGGGGATTTTGATTATGGATGTTGCTCCAGTGTCTGAGGTCTTGATCTTGCAGGATGAGCTACCGACAAATCTTCATCAAAATGGAACTGGATGATCTTTAAGGTCCCTTCAACCCAAACCATTCTGTGATTCTCCCAAGACTAGAGAGGCCAAGCCCAGTTGTGCAGTACTGGGATTACACAGACAATAACATGAGCCCTAAGATCCATCCTTTTTTACTGTTTAATGCTCACTCCGATGAGGATACAGTTCCTGAATCCTTGACATTCAGACTGGTTTGGGTACACCCCACATTTGTGTTGGGATCAGTGTGTTGTTTATGCTTGTCCTGGGCAACAGTTCAGCACAGAAGGAATTTTCACCCACCAAGAGTAAGGCTGGCAGGATGCTATTTTACCTCTGCTTCCTGTTGGCTCCCATGCATCTCAGAAAGCCCAGATGCAGTTTACTTTATTTGTTGCATGTCACTGTGTAAGAAAGTCTAGCTACTGCCTTAGCCTCAATGTAAATAAATGATATATGCCTGATCAGTGTTTGTGGCATGAAATATAAACTGCAAGGTCCTGCCCAGAGCTGAAATTTGGTGCTCTCCATTAACTCTTTGATGTGCTAGCAGAGAGCAATATATCAAATATTTAGAATCTACCCAACTAAGAGAAAACAAATTCTCTCTCTGACCATGGCAAGGACACTCCAGAACAGCAAGATTTGTTTATTCATGGTCTTGATGAGGCACTTAACTTCTACTCAATTCCTTCTGGGGAATGCTGGAGCTCAAAGGGGGACGTGGTTCCAAATTTTACAAATGATCCTCATTTCTGGATGGGCAGGAGAAAGGCTCTGAAACTAAACATTTCTGACCTTTGCAGAAAGAGGCAATTGAAAACTAGCTGTGGAAACAGTGCAGCATCTGAAACTCAGCCCTTCCTTTTGGGAAAACCTTTCCAAAGAGTTGCTAAAGTTTGTTTTGCGGAAGATTTCAAACAAAGCCGCTCTGGCTGCTGGTTGATAGGCCTTGAGGTATTGCATCCAAACAGGAAAGAAGGGTTGGTGCATTTCCTGGAAAAATCATTTTGCTTGTTATTCAGTCAGTGGGATGTAAAATCACTTTGGTCTGGAGAGCTGGGAAGAACACACTGCACCCCGTGCTGGGGGGAACAGAGACATTGACCAAGAGGGTTCTGTTGGAAGAACTAGGAAAAGGACTGGAAGAGCCTTTCAAGGTCATGCCCAGTCTCTGCTCTGTCAGACATCCAGATCATAATGCCACTCACAAACACATCAAGATGGCTTTTCAACTCAAGGCTGAGTTCCACTACTCCTGTGTCCCTTATCTATGATGGGGAAAATCCTTCTTATCTCCAACCTTAGCGTATTCCTGCCCAGTTTCTGGCCATTTATTCATGAAAACTTTGAGCAAGGCTGCTGAACTCCATTTAATCAAGCTTCAGTTATTGTGCCAACAGCCTTTTTTGACCTGGCTCTCTCCCTTCCTCACATTTAGCCTCATAAACACCACTTCAAATATTATGCCATGATGTTTCCTTGCCAAACAACATGCTGTGCTAGAGAACTGGATTAGCAGAACAAACCCCTGCCCTCTGCCTTTTCATCTGCAACAGTTTTATAACCCTCTCTGAAAGTTTCCTACATTTTGTTGCTTCTTCCTCATTTACTTTATCCATGTTTTCCTCATCTGTTCGTGGTGTGCTCCAGCTCATCCTTTCTGGGATGTGAAGCATCCCTATCACATTCTTTTAGCTCTGGCCCTGCCAGACCCAACTCCCCCTGGTTCTGAGTCACTTGTTTGCCCCCTTTCCTCAATTCATCTCCAGGAGTCCTCTGGGATTGGGAAATGCCTTTCCAATGTAAAATATTCTCCTACCCAATAAATCATTATTTTTTTTTAAAATCTGAAATATTGCTAGAAGGGACACATTTTTTCAAGGCATCTTTTACAAAATCCAGCGGATTTTTCCAAGCTGTGTGTTTCATTAACTGGACTATTCCTTTGGCACCAAAGGTAGGATTTTGTGATGTTCTTTGCCAGCATCTTGGCTCTTGGGAAATTCTGGAATTTTCACTGCCATGGATTTACTTCTAGAGCCCTTTCACTCTGTTCAGTCAAGCTGGAGTATTTTATTTTCCTCTAGGCCAGAGCTTCAAATCTAATTTGTAATTCCCAGAATATCCTATGGATATCCTGTAGCTTCTCAGGATAAAGTGCTTTATTTTTGTTGATTTTTGAAAAATGCACTTTTTACACATCTTGTCAGTTTTTCTCCAAAATATTCCCTCTAATATTTGATAACTCATAAAGTGGACAAAATGCTTCTGATTTGGAGCTTTATTAACAAAGATACATCATTAACAAGGAGAAATTCCCAACACCAGAACACTTCTCTGTGGGAGAAGATCCCTTTGGATTTGTTGCACTTTGCATTTTCAGGGAAAGACATGGAGAAGAATCTGAATGTAATTTATACTGATGGAGCAGCAGTGAGATCAGGGAGGCTTAGCCTCTGTTTTATAGCCTCATGTTGTAGGAGAAGCTTTTCTATAACACATCTGCCACCTCCAGGAGAGCTCTGCTCTGGAGGGAGACATCCTTAGGGTAGGAATGTGGTTGGTTTTCATCTGCCTCCTCAGCCCAGTGCCATGATATAGAGTGGAGGTGGATAGGGAGCAGCCACAGAGGGGCAGCAGGACCTGATGGGAGAAGTATCAGACAGATTTATGATGCTGCAACATTCCTGGCACCTAATTATTGGAGATGGCATAGAGCCAGAATCCTGGGACTGCTGAGGCACATCCTTGTATCACTGTTGGCAGAATTTGGGGTGCAAAATATCCCTCACTGCTCACAAACAATCAGCCTGGGGAGCTCCTCAGCTGCTGGTTGGTGCTCTTTCCTCACTTAGTCCCTGGTGTAAGATCCAAGGACATACTGTCTCACTTGTCCTGGGGTCTGGCCTGGCTTGCTTTGTGCAAATATTAACATTGGCTTTCCCCTTTCCCAGTCTGCCTCCTCCTATGGTGAGAGACCACATGCATGAATAACGTGACCAGCAGTTCTTTTGGTGGGGTTGGAAAGAGAAGCTTTCCTAGAGTTACATCCGGAATTGGCAAGAGCCAGTGCTGCCACTTGGGTTTTGAATTTGGAACAGGCAATAACCTCTTTTCCTTTGGGGCAGGTAGAGAGGCTGCTGGAGTTAATGGGCACCAGAGACTTGCATTGGAGAGGATACGTGCTCAGAGTGGCTCCTCAGAGATGACTAAAGGATGTGGTTAAATGTAGGAGGAATCACAGTAGTCCTCTGCTGAGCTGGGAGTCTCAAATTTGCTTGTGGATATTATCCTGACAAGAGTGGACTACTGTCCCAGGTTGTCCAGGGAGGCTGTGGCTGCCCCAACTCCGGTAGTGTTCAAAACCAAGTTGGATCAAGCCTTGAGCATCCTGCTCTGGTGGGAGGTGTCCCTGCCCAGGGCAGTGGTTGGGGCTGGATGATCTCTAAGCTCCATTCTAACCCCTTACCATACTATAATTCTATATTTCTATGATAACAGTGAAAGACTTTGCTGGTAAAATGGAGAAATAGGTGATTAATATGAAAAAAAAGGTCAAAAAGCATATGAGTGTCGTATTCATAAATATGGAACAAATCCTGACATCTTATCCTAAATCTACTTGCTGCTCTCTTTTTATAGACTGCTCAGAGCTTACTGAAACTAAAATTAAATCAGCTTTGATTTTGGCCCAAACATAAAGCTGAAATACTGAAATAGCATAGAAAGGCATTTTTCTTATAGTAATATCTGACCACACGAAAATAAGGAAGTCCTACAAATCTTTCAAGAAAGCCTGACTTTATTATATTTCCAGCATCATTTCCAGATTAAACAGATTTGGCTCAGCGCTGAAGCTTCTTTAGGCTCATTGAACCAAACACATTTGCTGAGATTTATGTCAGTTTGAGCTTTACTCCTTATATGAGTCTTATTGCAGTTTTTGGAAAGTTCTATTTACTGGTATATTTAGGGGAACTACAAATGATTCAGCCTGAATCTTAAAAGCCTGGATTCAGCTTTCCAGCAGCAAACCTGGGATCACTGCACAGAGCAGTGAGTCTCACAAACTCTGGACAGAGTTCCATGGAAAGGAGGTCCAGGTTGGATTTTAATTTTGACTTTACTCAGTTTAGAGGAGAGAATAGTGAGGATTGGGAATGCTGCTGTTAGGAATTCTTGCTGTCCCACAGGCAGCTTTGGCTTTTAGCTTGTTGTGTAGGAGAAGAGGAGGCTCAGGGGAGACCTTAGCACCCTCTGCAACTCCCTGACAGGAGGTTGGAGTCAGGTGGGGGTTGGTCTCTTCTCCCAGGCAACCAGCAGCAGGACAAGAGGGCACAGACTCAAGCTCTGCCAGGGGAGGGTTAGGTTGGATATTAGGAAGAGATTTTTTCCAGAGAGAGTGCTCAGGCATTGGAATGTGCTGCCCAGGGAGGTGGTGGATTCACCATCCCTGGAGGTTTTCAAGCTGAGACTGGATGTGGCACTTAGTGCCATGGGCTAGTGACCATGGTAGGGTTGGACTGGATGATCTTTGAGATCTCTTCCAACCAGGTTGATTCTATGATTCTATGATTCTATGAGCTATTCAGGTATCCAGCAGCTGTTGATTTCAGCCAGAGTAAGGAAAAGCTGCTGATGGTTAGCTCATTGCTGTCTGAGCTGATGTCAGCAATGATTTCGTGGCAATGCCTGAGCCCAAGCTCAGATTTGCAGTGAGGCTCTGGAGCCTGCTGGGAGCATCCTGCGAGGGTGGCTGCATCACTGCTTCTCTGCACAGACATTTAGGTGCCTTATTTCAGATTGCAGCTGCTCAAGAAGGCTGTGAGGTGGTCTAGAGTGCAGGAATGAGGTCGAGAGAACCCAACCCAAGTAAGACCTCACCTCTCTGCTCCAGCTCGGCATGCAGGGGGATGCTGATCCCTTTGGCACACTAGAGCAGTGCCAAAGACTGGGAATTGCTTCTTTACGATGAGTAGGACCATTCGAGGATTTTGAGATTGCTGTGAAGAAAAAGCAATTGCATCAATTCCAGTTGTTACAGGGAGATCTTCTCATTTATTTGAATCTCAGTGACATGCAGAACCATGATGTTCCATCCAGGAAATCAAATACTACTTGTTTTGATGTCTGTTGTACTTTTTTTCTATCTAAGCTCTCTCCAGGCTCATTTGAATGTGAATGCACTGAGGTCACACTATGGAAAAGCTGCATTTACCTCCCTGAATGCTGTGATCAGCAGCGTTTTGTTCTCAGAGCAACTTCTGGGCTCTAACAAAGGAGATGAAAACAACATTTTCTTATGACTACTGAACTTATTCTACTTTCTTTCATGCTACTTTTTAGAAGAGTCAGATGAAGCCGGACAGGATGTGTTTTGTTCATTTTATTTTGCATGGAAAAAGATAAAATAACTCAAAGTCTCCAACAATTTTAAACAGTAAAGTCTTCCAAAAATGAAATTGTCCTAATTCAGGGGGAAAATAAAAGATGCCTTTTTTTTTTTTTTTTTTTTTTTTTCCTGAAAGCAACAACGTGTCCAGATTGGGATTTTGTTTATCCTCAAAATCAAAATAAGGTTTATAAAGGAGACTCAGCAAAGATGTTACCCATAACAAAAATCTAATCAATTTAGGTATTTTTAGTATAATGAGATCCATGCTTCTTTCAAAAGGATCTTTGGGCTCCTGGTGAGGAGGATGTTTACAGCTCTGGACCTTCAAGGGTTTAATTTGATTATTTGCAGGCAACCCTTCTGCCTACTTATATAAGAGAACCAGAGTTGTGTAATCTCCAGTGTGAAGCGAAAAATCACATGGTTTGGGTTTTGTTTAAACTCAGCTGGTTCTGCTTTCCTAATGGGTTGCCACTCTCTTGTCTGCACCCTCAAGGAGAGTGGATTTGCTGATTTGAAACAGCATTTCATCTTGGTCTTTTCATGCTTCATAACTATGTTATGGCTTTCAAAACCTCTCAAACTACTGGGGAAATAGCTTCCAGAATTAGTTATCTGGACTAATTACATACTGGATCTGGTCTGGCATTAATGGTTCAACAAGAGTTTTCCCAGGGAGCATGTTTGTCCTTGTGCATGGACAGCTTCCCACAGATCAGTTCAGCTTTTAATGAGCCACAGAGACTTGGAGAGCTCTCAGGAGCATGGTGGATGTAACCCAGAGGGCTGGAAGGATGGATGATCAGAGGCAGCACTCACAAACAGATCATAGAATCATAGAATCATAGAATCAACCACGTTGGAAAAGACCTCAAAGATCATCGAGTCCAACCCTACATATGTATACGAGTATAACAGAAAATAGATTTCCTGGAGAAAACAAATCTGCCTCATGTTCCTGAGGAAATTGGGAATGCAATAGTTCCCACACAAGGATCAATGATTTGAACTGACCACATGGATAAGAATTGAGACCCTGCAGAATATTCATGCCCATATTTTGTGCCATACCAGTTCCTTCAAGCTGTTCTTTCAAACTGCAGCTCCTCTTGAAATAAAATAGCAGGAGAAAAACATCTAATTTGTCCTGGATAGGAAATAGTATAGAATAAAATAACTGGATTTCCTCTAGTGTTCTATTTGATGACTCTTCCTAGTTGTAGTAAGAACCATTGTCTGGGAGACAAATTGAGAGTGGCAGTAAACACAAAAAGGTTAATGAAATACATGATTTCTGGCTCACTTGTTGGAACAGGGAAAAACATGAGGGGTTTCAGTGTTTGGAATTCATAAGTATTTCCATTATGTACCCTGTGCCTCATTTTTTTCTGTCCTGGATCTAAGAGGTTCTTCTTTCTTTATTGTTCCTTCATCATTCTCTTTTTTCACTACTTCCACTGGACTCCCCATGGCCTGGGAGAGCTCCCTGGCCCCACACTCCAACTGCTCAAGTGCCAGCAAGTCCTCCTGGGTTTTTCTGCTCAGACTTGTGCTTTAATAGCTTTTCTGGCAGAGCTGTTAGAATGTATTCAAGATTTGTTTTCTCTTCAGGATATGCTGAGCTGTATGAGGAGACCTAAATAAGTGGAAAGCTGTCTTAGTATGACTGGCACTATGGGATGTCTGTTGAGAGTAAATCAGAGTAGAGGTGATCTAGTACAGCTTGGTCTCCTGTAAGATATGATTTCCCATTTGAAGAGTTTAAAATTGCTGAGCTTGGCTTTGCTTCTAGAGGCAGATTTAGCCTGGGAAGGCTGTGACATGGCATCTCAGCCTGGTAGAAGCACCACATCCCTCAAACAGATCCTTCTCTCCACTACAAGACTGGAACTGCAAACATTTCCCATGGTTGCTCTGCCATTCTCCACGTGGCTCTTACATCTTGTTGAGTGATGATGATAGCTGTGTGTACAAGCAAGATGTCTCTTCTTCAGCCTCTGCTATAAGCTGGTTTAGATTCCCTTTAATATAAAGCAAGCAGAGAACAATGGATCATATTGTGCCTGAATCAGTTTTTGAGAAAATGCTATAACGTCCCCTGTGCACTATCTTAGCCAGGGTTACTTCACCATAACCACAAGAGAAAGCTGAATCAGCCCATGGATTGAACCACAGGTAGTGTCTGAATCCAGATGTTGATGGGAAAGGCATTTTCCCCCTCTTCTCAAGACTTTTCCTGTAGCATAGTGTCCACTGGGATGGCTGTGGAGACAGGATTGCAAGGACATGTGTCTGACAGTCTTCCATGACTTCATGATTTATAGTATAATAAAGTGAAAATCATATGTTGCAATTAGTCCTCCTGGAGTGGGCAAGGCAACCCAAGCACTGCTCTGGGTGGCAGGACAGCAGCTCTGATTTCAGAAAGGAAAGAGAGGATTATTGAGCATTGTTTGTATGGAAAGAAGCAGAGTCACTCTCAAAATGAGGAGAAGCAATCTATGAATGCAAAAAGGCTAAACACAAACTGCTACTTTTATATATATGTTTGAGAGAGACTTGATCCTTTTATTCTTTGTCTCCAGTGCCTGAGGAATGGTATTTCATGCAGTGGTGCAGACAGGGTCAAGCCAAGACATGGATTTAATTCCTTACCTCTATAAACAAAAACACATTTCTTGCTGAACTCTGCATGATGAGAGGGAGGAGATGGGGACAGGAATTTAAGCATTACAATCTGTTTATGGAAAAAGGGAAGGAAAATCTTCACAAAGGTGATGCTGTTTTCAGGCACTTCTGCCTTTGCTTGGGCACTACTGTGACAAGTGTGGATTTGCACTACTACACTTTGCTTCTAGCACGTGCACAGTGCACAGGAACAGCACAGAGGGGATTATCCATGGGTCTAATTGCTTCCACTTGCATGCAACCAAACTACCAGTCACAAGGCAGACAGAGTCAAGTACAGCAGCACTTGCAAAAGTGGGATGAGGTGGGAAAGTGCTCTGGAAGCACAGGGAAGTGCAGCATGTGGTTGAAGACAGTGGTGACAGTATGTGTTGTCTAGAGAGATTGTAGACTTCCCATCCCTGGGAATGTTCCAGGCCAGGTTGGATGGGGCTTGGAGCAACCTGGGCTGGTAGAAAGTGTCCCTGTCCATGGCAGAGTTTGGAATGAGATGAGCTTTAAGGTCCTTCCAACCCAAACCATCCTGGGATTCTATGGTTTGGTCACTTACAAGGCTGGAACTCAGAAGACATTTCACATTCAACAGACAAACTCCTCTTGGCAAAGAGTGATGTCCTTGGGAATAAAAGGGCAAATAATCAGCAACACTACACTGAAGAGAAGTCCAAACTTTGATTTTTGAGTGTCTGTGGACCTGTAGGATCCTCTTGTTCCTCCAGCCTTGACTTTTGTGGTCCCCCATAGTTATCAGCCATAGGAGACTGAATATGCTGCAAAGATTTGGGGTACCTGGGGTTGTATTATTTACCAGCATCCTGTTCTACAAATTTTTTGATGTATGACAGTATATTTGTGCCAAATATTCTGGTAAATCAGACACATATACTGGGCCAAAGATGTAAGAGAACTCTTTTTATTACTGGACAGAACCTGCACCTTAAATTATACTTTGTGCCTGAGAAACAAGGTGCTCAGATTTGACTTGTGCAGGTCTGTAACCTATATCCTAAGCACACTCTAGACAGCTATTCTTACCAGGCTTAGGGGCATGGAAATCAGTTATATTTTTAAAGCTGAATAGTCTGTACTGACAGTTATTCCACACCTAGGTCATTTTCTTCTAACCCTTGCCTAATCTCTGAGTACAGACTCATTCCATGCCACACTTTAGGAAGTTAGAAGAGTTCTCTCCAGATATAATCCAGCTGCTTCCCACTTCTTAGCTGCTGCAGGCTCTTGATATTTCCCCAGTTAAGTAAAAGAAGCCAGCAAATCCTGACTCCTTTTGCCTCCTCTTTCCTCACACACACATGACTGACAGGAAAATAAGCACTAATATGTCATCTTTAAAATAAGAGGGGGACATGCTTTCCCTGTGAAGCAGTGGAAACACTGACCTAATTTTTTTGGAACAGCTTTTTTCCTCTTTTCCTTTCTAATTGCTCTGAATTTTTAAAGCCAAGGAACAAAATCTTCCCCTCTGGAATGGGGGAAGTTTCCCCACAGGCTGCTGGTTGTCTGGGTTTGGTATGATTCACACTGCTCCTTTTGCAATTCATTGACAAATTGCTAGAACCAGGAGCTGGGAACTTAGGCAGCAAAGGGAGAAAGCAAAGAGTTGAAGCCAATTGGTGAAAGAATATAAAGAGGAAACATTATTTATGGAAAATTCAGTGACTGGTTCCTTATTTCTGTGTTCTATTCTTTTTCTTTCCACT